>NC_133211.1:27618952-27721452 GCF_958299795.1 Porites lutea | reverse complement strand
AATTTGTATGTAATATTATCACAGTCAAAGTGAGCTGTGTGTGTCATCAACTGTTGACTGTCAAACTCTGAACTTTCAACTTCAACTTTATTTGCACTACTGCTTAGTTGAATTAATCTTACACATGTATACAGAAAACAGAATTTTCTCACAGAAATGCTACCATTCAAATATTTATAAATAGAAAATCTAGAGAGGATGTGCACTGTGACTAAAGGAGCTGAGGTTTTTGAGTTGGCCACTGTCATGTTTGAAATAAAATCAGAAAAAGCCAAGATTTAAATTCGTTAAGATTAACGGACACTAATACCCTCAGCTAAAATTTGCGGCCATCCTGGTCCAGGTCACGTGCAAAGCTCTGAGAACCTGAAACATCTGAAATGTTTTAGGAATTACATTAATATGTTCATTGTGTTGTGACCAGCTGTGACATTGGTTACCAGGACAGTGTCGAGAAAGCTACTTGTTTGCAGTTCCCCACACCAGATTGGCTAGCTTAATAAATAATCATCTTCCTTTGGACACTAAAACTTCAAACATTTTTCTGGTGTTCCCACTGTTCTGATTTTTGATAGTATGTACAACCCAAGTAACTCAGCTACATAACTGTACATGTATTTGGTACATATAACTCAAACCAACCTGGCCAAAAAATTCATAAGTATTTCACACATGTTTAACTATTACACCTGGCCTGTTTTCTCAGTATCCACCTTAGATAACAAAGGAAAAATTTTTGACAGAGTAATTAAATCACCAAGTGAATGTTCTTACATGGTGATGGTCCAAAAGTTGCTCCAGACCAGTCTTCTGATCTCTTTGATCTATTGAAAATTTAATCAAATTAAAGCATCTTGTCATACATTTTTCTGATTAATTTATCAAGAGAAAGGAAAGAAAATCAAGATACCATTACTTGTTTCCAAAACAAATCAATTTTTTCATAACTACGTGTAGTCCCACCCCAAACAAGACATACACAACTATGAAAGACAGCCAAAGACTACAGAAAGTAAAACATTATCCTAGCCACCATATCAGCACAGAATTTAACATGAGGAGTATTACTGGTTTCTGACTTACTTTGATCGAAAAGCAGCACAAGCTGCAACATTGTTGTCATAAAAAACTCTACCAGTAGTTTTACCAATCTGTGCCAAAGAAAACAGAGTAAATGTGAGACATTTAATTGAAAAATCTTGATCCACACTTTTTAGAAATAATTTTCAAGAAGTTGACTTACTGTATACTGATTGGGTGCTGGAAACTGCTCTTTCCTGGTGTCTCTTTGTAGGGCAATTGGAAGATGAAAATTTCTGCAGGAAAACATTCATGTATTAACAAGTTTTTTTCAATATCACTGTTCCAATAATTAAGGTTTCACTCTGATCTAAACAAGAAGGTAATTGAAAAAAGAAGATCAGACACATTTGCAGGACACTGCTTAGTGTTTAGTGCTACAGGTGACTTTACAGCCTCCCTTCTTTGGCCTTATGAGGTAAAAACATATGGCCAATAGATCAAAACATCAACAAGGTACTGATGTGGCCGCACACCAAGCAAAATGCCACTCAGAGAATAAGAGAATTAATTGGCAGGTCCCAAAAAGCCAAAGTACTTGAAAAATGTAATAATTTACATATAGCACTGTTTCTTCAAAGTATCTAACAGCACTTTACAATGTGAGAAATTTTAAAATAAATATTACTGTAAAATAATAACAAAATTAGAAACACTGTTACAAATGCTTCAAGCTGCAACCTAGGGGAACAACAAACTCCATACTAGACAACACTGTGAGCTGAAACCTAGGCTAGTTAATGTTATACAACTGAACAACCTCTTGTTGCATTAATTTACAACACTGAGCTGAGCACTAAGGTAAGAGTCCATTAAATGTACAGACCTTCAATCATCAATCAATTAGGTCTATATATTGTTACATTCCATGATAAAAATAAATTCCTTGTTAGTTAAATTCATTCACATTCATAAAATATATATATATATTAAACTGATTTTAATGAACACTAACCTTGTCACTGAAGATTTGTTAAAGTTGTGTTCCTTTGATGTCAATGGGTCATAAAATCCTTAAAAAGGTCATTAAGTACAATACATCATTTTCCCATAAAAACTTTTATTTTTTAGTACAAAATTCTTCCCATTTTCTCCATTCTATCCTTCACCAATATAAGCCATAAGTTTGTAATCAATGTAACAATAAAAAATAAATTATTGATTTATAAATGAAAGATAGGTCATCCCCTTTTTTTCCTTCAAGTTGTTTACTGTCGATTGCGTTTCCTGATTTGGGGTTGGTTGGTCAGAGTAAAAAAAAATCCTTAAAAAAATTAGAAGAAGTCTCAGAATAGCACGCCTGGTACCACCCCAAGCATTGATCATTGCTGTGGAGCCTGGAAGCAACTGGGAAACAACAAGACAATTTTGAACACAAAATCAACATGGTGGAAGAATAATTTGGTTGATGTTATAGTAAAATTAAGACAACATGAGAAAAAGGATCAAGCACTGAAACTCCTGCATGATCCCTCAGTTTTCAGCAACTACTTGAAAAGGAAGTTTCTGGATATATCATTAAAACAGAGATATATTGGAATTTTTCAAACTAAGTTTAAATCGTAGTTGCCGATGAAGATGACAAACTACATAATATTTTACTTAATATTAGGATTAACAAAATGTACAATATATAATGTACAAAAAAATGTTCCCGTTTTTCTCTATGCTGTTGCTATGCTCATTTTTCAGATTAAAGGAATTAATAAGTAAAAAATGGCTTAACTACATCATTACTGTTTTCTTTTTTGAAAATGCCAAAAAATTGGGTTGGTTGAATAAAGGTAAATATGGAGAAAACAAAGGGGATGGCCTTAAACTTAAAAGAAGAAATGAAATGAAATGAACTCAAGGATACACACTGGCTGGGCAGCAGATTAAGATGTGATGTATTATCAAAAAACTGATGATAAAAATAAAATGTAATGCCACAATACTTCTTAAAAAACTACCACACAAGCATTGATACAATGTATTTTTAAGGCCAAAAAACTGAAAAATGTGTCAGAGGGCTATGTTTGTGTTAACTGAATTAATATTACTTTAGGGAATGCATGTATAACCAATTGTACTATTTTAAGAGTGCAAAGAGTACAGGTCCGTGAAACTCGGGGTTTCAATAAGCGCCGAAGGCCGATGAAATGCGTTGGCTACTTTGCTCATAGAAGTCATCTACCTTTTTCCAGGAAAAAAAGAAGAAACTAGTTGGAATAACGTTGTAAACAAAAAAATATATTTAATAAAATCTCAATGAAAACTTAATTATGATGTGCTTTCATTAAGGCCCACTGGTTTTACGTTATGCTTTAGTCATGACTGAACGCTATATTTCAGTAAATTTTTCACAGAATTTGTTTACCTGCAAAAGTAAGTAATTCATTTTTCATCATTTGTTCATTGCCTGTACACCTAGGAATGTATTGTTTAACTGATAAATTAAAAGTTGAATGAAAGCTAAAATTTCTTCAGTAAAACACTCTCTTTTGTCCTCAATTTAGTCCCAAGAATGCTGAAAGTTGACTTTCAGGGCTTTGAAATTTCAAAATTCTCTGGGAAGCATGCCCCTAGACCCCTCCGCCTAAAATAAGGGGACTGGGGTCTATTGATAGAGTCTGTTACTCTATTGAAACCCCTGTGAAACCAATATTTTTTCGGCATTACAATAGCAACTGTAAAAGAAATTAATATTTACCTGGGCCTGGACCTGTGTCTTTAATTCCTCTTGGAAAACGCTTAGCCTGCAACCAATGAAATAAAAATGCGGCCAACATAGAAAATATTATTAATGAACTCAGACTAAATTAAAATAATTTCTGATGTACTACTGCCTTTTTCATCTTAGATACAAGACTTTGTACATGGTTCAGACAGAATTTTTTGGGAAAAAAATCAAGGACTTTTCGAGGACTAAAATCATTTTTTCCCCCAATAACATGAAGAAAAGACCTTTAAACTGCACAGGTGGAAGGGGATTCACCTATTGCAATACCTTTGTTCATTAAGGCAAAGGTTCCCAGTACACTTCAAATGACGGAAAACATTTCTTTTTTAACAAAAGTCATTTTTATTCAAGGAGGTTTTAAAAATATTCATTAAGGACTTCTGTGGAAAATTCAAGGACTTTTCAAAAACATGGTACTTTTTCAAGGACTTTTCCAGGCCCATGCAAACCAGGATATGCAATACTGAGAACTTATAAATCATTTTCTTTATGTACAAATAATAATATATTTATAGAATGGTTACCTTAGAAACAAATCCACCAAAGCCTTTTTTTGAAAATGATGAACTTGTCATTTCACTTGATCTCATTTCACCATAAGTACCAGGTCCTGGGTTTGCAGACTACAAAGTGCAAAAAAAAAAAAAAAAATTTACACATATTTAAATATTAAAGCAGACGGGTGCATACTTTGTTATTGTGTTCCAGAAAATGTCTACTCAATAACCCATGTATGGAGGGTCATATGGGCACATTTCTTTGGGAGAAATTATCCAAGAAATCTTTAGATTTTTAACTCACTTTATCAGATTTGTTAGTTTGAGATAAATCACAAATTTATCTGATAACAAATTCATGAGCACTGCATGCCAGCATGTGCAAACCAGCAAGAACGTGATAGTTCTAATACTTTTCAATTATCGGGAATCAGGGGCGGATCCAGGATTTTTTTTAGGAGGGGGTGCACTCGTCTCTTGCTCTACTTCAACACCAATAAACCACATAGTTTTTTTTTTTGCAGAATACCAGTTGTATTAGAAAACCGCAGGTCATCTCGGGGGGGGGGGGTGTGCACCCCCTGCACCCTCCCCCTAGATCCACCCCTGGGAATACTGCATGCAGCTTACAATAAGGTGTACATGTATTTTTTTTCGACCTGTTTTAAAAGAAACAGAATGTACCACAAATCCTAAAAGGCTTTTTAGTGAAGTGCAATATCTGTTTCGAAGATTGAAGAATCTGCAATTTGCATTTTCTCAGACAAACCAATTAAAGAAGGTTCTTGTGGATCTTAAAGACTAAACTTTTGTAACTTAAGGAAAATATGAAGCTAAAAGGTAATTTTTCAAAGGGATTGGGGTTTGGAGCAGGTTCAAACCAAGAGAACCTCCGATAGGGCGATCAGAGTAACAGATATTTTCTGAAGCATATACAATGTAATAAATTGCATTTAGTCTACAGTATAAACACTTTTTTGATAGAATGTTTAAACACACATACCACATTCACATCACCAAACCGTTTCGCCCGAGAAAGAAAGCCTTTCCTTTCTGAGTTGTCACTCACTATTGTTTGATATTTGCTTGGTATAGAAGCTGATGCTGCTGTTTTTCCATGACCTGTGAATAAAAAAGTTATCCTAATCTTAGCTTGTTATAGCTACACATGTCAGATCTAACGTGATTGAGGTTCCGAATCTCTCAATTTAAGAATAAAAAGGTTCCTTATTACGAGAAACATTTATAGGATAAGAACTCTTGTTTTCACGTAATTTAAACAGGCAGTTTGAATTTCCAAGAACAAAATCTAATTCTATGATTTATTTTAAAGTTTTTTCTTCAAATAAGAAATCTCGAATTTACAGCTGAAGAGCCAGAGCCCCCCGATACGATGAAAAAACGTTGTTGAGTAAGCTTATATTATATATTATATTTACTATGTTTCGGTCTTTCTATAACTGGTAAAAACTGGAGTATTTATCATGAACTTATGAATCTTTATACCTTTATGAATTCTTCCTGTTGTTATAGTTCCTCCGACAGCCCTTCTTTGCGGTTCTTCGACTTGCACACTGTCCGCCATTTTGCTGTCAAGATCAGTTGCCTTGGAAACATAACTTTTCCCTTTGCGGTACCAGGCCTTCCCAATAACGTGCAGACACTCGGGCAGCGCAGGCTCAGCGCAAACGATACAAATCGCAAAAAATTCAAGAATCATCTTATTCATCGCATTATATATCGATAACATGAACCTTTTCGATATTCTCATACATTTCGAATAGTCGAGGTCGAACTAAAAAGAATTTGAAAGCCTGGGCAGTGTGCACCGCGGTAGGTGTGTACAAGATTTGACTAGATTCATCAGGCTTTGCATTGGGTCGGTGGTACGTTGGCGCTATACGCCCCCCCCCCCTCCCCCGGGGTTTAGATTGCCAATAAATGATTTTAAAAACCAGACGGAGTGCATTTGGTCCTTTCAGCTGTCCTTTGTCCTAAACAGGGTAATAAAATTAAGGGTTTTGTCCTGAACAGGGCAGTGTACCGTAAAATTTCGAAAATAAGCCCCTACATGAGTGTATAACCCCCTCCAAATATAAGCCCCCCAAAATCGTAACGCAAAAAACCCTCCGTTAAGTCGCCCTTCCGCATATAAGCCCCCCGGGGTCTTTTGCTTGAAATTTGCCCTCGAATACAAAGTACAGCAAAGCAAAAATGGTAAATTTCCTTTCCAGTACAATCTAGCCCAACCGATTTTATAACGCAAATTTCCCCCCGAATATAGGCCCCTCCAAAAATAAGCCCCTCAAAAAGGGCCTTTGAAAAATATAAGCCCCGGGGGTTATTTTCGGAATTTAACGGTATTTTAGGATTTTTTTTGTCTTAAGCAGTGTCAGAAATTCTTCAGTAACCTTAAGCCCCCCCTCCTCCCAGATCAGACTCACAACAATATTGGATTCAGGTAGTTTATTAACAATTATCCTACACATGCAGATGATGATTTATTTTACCCTAATATAGATATAATACAATACCTAAGGCCCATCAAAAGAATAAATCACAACATCATAACTGCCTATGGAGTGGGTGGGTCGGGAAAGAAAGCTGAAAAATTGCTTATGTATATGCAATGCCGCGCATTTGCTATCGGTGTAAATTCTATATGGCTAACATTTGCTTAGCGCACGGTATACATGTATATCCTAGCCGCTGTCATTGTGGCTAGCTACGCCCTTCCCGCCACAAGGAAGGTTGCGGTTGCCCTCTTCCAACGTTGACAGTCCGTTCAAAGGTCTAGATTTATATTAATGCAGATTAATATCCACTTGCTCTAAGGTGCAACAGGCGCTTCATCGTACCTAAATGCAAGAAAAATAGAATAAATAGTTTTATTATTAGATCCTGTATTGATAATATATATACGTAGGTTTTTAGTCTTTTTATCATATTTTTTATACTTTTATATTTACTGTTCTTAGTTTCATTTACACGTTTTATCAATTCCATCATTTGTAAATACGCAATTCAGCCTTCGGGCTGCTAAGTATTGGTGATTAAACTATCTAGTATCTATCTATCTATCTATCTATCTATCTATCTATCTATCTATCTATCTATCTATCTATCTATCTATCTATCTATCTATCTATCTATCTATCTATCTATATCTATCTATCTATCTATCTATCTATCTATCTAACTATCTGTCTATCTATCTATCTAACTATCTATCTATCTATCTATCTATCTATCTATCTATTTCTACCTACAAAAGAGCAAATTCACGTTATAGTCATTGCCATTGTTTTTGTTTACTTCGAGTTCAAACAAATTTCATCTAGCAAATCAAATCAATCAGACGCTTTCTTTTGTTCCAGTAGATTTGCACAGATGCTGGTCACGTGAGCGAAAACGCTCTATACCCTACCCTGTTTATAATTAGGACAGACTTGCACAAATTTATATATCCTGTATACCTGTTGAGCATAGATTCGCGCCAAATCATACACCCTGTTTAGGACAGAGAGGTCAAAGAGCATACCCTGTCCAGCGGCACATCTTAGTATAAGCCATATAAGGGAGTACCTCCCAGGGAAAGGACCATATAGGCTTTTGCCCACTACTAGCCAGAGAAACCGGGCACCCTTAATAGTGGCACTGAGTTTCGTTTGCGGACCTTTTCGATTTATCGATTTTCCTTTTTTAACCGCGGCAGTATTAGCACCGTTGGTAAAGCGCTTGATTGCAGAGTGGAAGGTCGCCGGTTCGATTCCCGGGGCCGGACCAATACTCAGGGTCTTAAAATAACTGAGAAATGAAGTTGCTCCCTTGCATTCAAGAGGCTAGACCTTTGCGTGGCTCGGATAACCACGTAAAATGGCGGTCCCGTCTCCAGATGGAGACGTAAAAATAGTGTCTCCAATTAGTCCTTTCGTGCTAAGATGCTAAATACCTTGACATTCAAATAAAGTGCATTTTTTTATCCTAGTTAGTGTGGATATTCCCTGCTACCAGGGAAGTGTAGATGGTGAAATGACTAAAAACGATTTTAAAAAAATATGTATAGTGTGGACGAAAATCATTTCTATTCTCTTTAGAGGGGCCATAAGGTTTTTCTTTTACAATTCATCGTTATTGCTTCATCTGGTACTGTTGTCACGCTCGCGTATCTCGACTCCAATCCCACTGGTCGTAACACAAATTAAAAGAACATTGTCGATTTTGTTACCCAGTAAAGGACAAGAAGATAAAAACACGTACTGCTGAAGGGAAAGATGTTTTGTAACATTACCCCCAAGAAAAACTATTCTTTTGTTAAGACGACAATGTGTCCACTTGTCGGCTCATGCCAAGTTACCAATGAAATGGTAGACAAAAAGGAAATATCACGCGGGATTGGGCAAATCGGTGACCCCAAAATCGATCCACTCAAAGTACTTCCCTTCGTGATGTTCATATTCTAAGAAAGCTGCTAATAACTTTCGACAGTTTCTGGGAAATCCGAAAGATTATTCAAAGTTTTGCTGACTTGTGATGCAAAAGGCTAAAAACACATGGCTTCCTGGCCTCCCCTTTTTGATGCGACTGAAGAAAAGACGAACTTCACAAGATTGGCTCGATTGGTTATCGATGGAGGGACACGCGTACTAAGAGACGTTCTTCATTCTTTATGCCCACCTGCAGTATTGCCAAGAGTGTTAAAGAATAACGAAACCAAACTTCAAAACCTGAAGTCAAAAGGCAGGATTTTTGTTGACCAATGGGAAAAGTTGTTTCCCCCTACAGGCTCTCTCCCAGACGCTGAGACGTTTGACATTACGCTTTTGCATTTGTTACTACGAGAAACATGCTGTTCGTTGGTGGAGCCCGTCACGGGATGGCACAACATGCCTGCAGATACAGACAGCAGTCGAGAAGCACATATCGTCCGAATCAAGTGCTTCAGAAATGAGCTGTGTCACAGTATCTCTACAGCCATTTCTAATGACGAATTTAAAACCAAATGGACTTTTATTGCTCGCTCTTTGGTTGCATTAGGTCTTGACACGAAGGAAATCGACAAACTTAAGACAGAATCCATCGACCATGACACTAAACGTCGTGTAGAGGAAGAAATGAAGAGATGGAAAGATTTAGAGCCGAGAGTACTCTCTGTAGAGGAGAAATTACAACAACTGCAATTGCAATTGCAAAGCATTGATATTAATGTTCAAGAACCTCGTACTCCTGGTCTATGTAGTTGTCTTCCAGACGAGCTTCCGGAGGCGTTTGGCCGTTCACAAGATATTCAAAAAGCCACAGAGGCCATTCATAATGAAGCTGCCGCCGCTGTTATGATAACTGGTGCACCAGGATTCGGGAAGACTACTGTAGCAAACAAAGTGGCCTATGAGCTTGATAGACTGCAGCACGTTGTGTTTTATTGTTCTCTACGATCCAAGGCGTCTTTGAACGAAGTAGCTTCTTCAATGATTCTTGTCTGCAGTACAAACCAATGTCAGCCCCCAGAGAATCCTCAGCACTGGCTACTAAACTGGAGCAAACAACAGTTGGATCTGAAGATTACTTTTGTTCTTGATAATGCGGATGATGCTCTTGAGTCTCAGGAGAGCCGTAGTCAGTTTGTAAGAATGGTCTGTGATATGAGGAACTTATCAAAACAAAATATCACTTTTGTAATTACTTCTAGGAAAACATTTAATGCTGCTGGTTACCATTTAGTAATCGAAGAAATCAGATTGAGCAATTTGTCTCAAGATGAAGCAACGAAACTGTTGCTTTCAAAATACAAGGCAGAAACAAGAAAGAAACTTTCAAAGACAAAAAGGATGGTGGAGTTATGTGGCTGTGTTCCTCTCGCGCTTTGCATTGTAGGTTCTCTACTTTCCTACGTCGAAGAAGATACACTGATTAATAGTATTGAAAAGGAACTATTAGATGTTCTTCAGGACGATGAATTCTCCCTGGAAAACACAATCAAGACCTCGTTTGATCTCTTGTCGCCACAAGAAAGGAAGGCTCTTGCTACCTTTTCCGTATTTCCGGGTTCGTTCGATTTTGATGCTGCTAAGGATGTGACTGCAACAATCAATCAATTTGCCGCGTCACAGACGATGACGATTCTTTGTTCCTTAAAAAATAGGTCCCTTTTAGAGCAACCCAGTTCTGGTAAATTCCAAGTCCATCAACTCATTCAGGCATTTGCAAGGAAGACTAATGAAACTAACTATCACCCGCAGGTATTTGCTGACGTGGAGAAAGCGGCTTGTGCACATTTCATTTCACGTCTCGATGATGCTGCTCAACTGTACTGGAGCAAAGACAAATGTAGAGAGTCCATAGAGGCCTTTAATAGTGAACGATATAACTTTGAATACTTTCTGCAAGTCTATGTCAAAACAATGGCGGAACAGCCGTACCTCGATCCTTTTCTTGAGAGCTGTACAAAGAAATTTCTTGACCAATTTCCACAAAAATGTATGTACCTGGAAATGTGCCTTCTGCCAAGTTTTTATATTACCGTTCTAAAAACGCTTTTGATGCATTTCAACAAGGGGAACCAACCATTACACACTGTGGAACTTTTATGCCTTCTTGCAAATGAGCTGAGAAAGATTGGCCGTCGTGAGGATTACATCAGCCTTATGGAACAAGCTAAATATATTTATCATTGGAATTACACTGAATTTAGAACAAATGGGTTGTCTCAAGTTTTTTTCTTTAATAGCTACGCCCGCCTTGTCTTTGAAAAACGAATCAACACGTTTAAAAAAATGGGTAACAATGTTTATCAAATAGCACTAATATTGTGCGATAAGAAGCTCCTGGGACATCCTGAAAGAGCAGTGACTAAGTTACTTATTGGTAAACACCGAAAGAGTATCCCGCTACTTCAGGAAGCAACAAACCTTTTGACACAATGCCTAGGGGAACACTACATGACTGCTCAAGGCCATAAAGCTATCGCTGACGTCTATTTTGCACATCGAGACACAGAAAAGGAGTTAAACATGTCCTTGTATCACTACATGCTGGCTCTAGAAATGATGAAGAAATGTGGCATGAGCGGTCAGAAGGAGACCACTTTGACTCTTAAAAACTATGCTAGTTGTCAAAGACGGAAAGGCAACTACGAGGAGGCAATGGCATACCTAGAGAAAGCAAAGCGGATTGCTGAGATCGAGTTGGAAGATGATCATAGGTGGAAGGTAATGATTGACACTCAACTAGCTCTCTTGCACGAGGACTTTGGGTTTATTGAGGAAGCAATAGCAGTCATGAAAAACTCGCTAGAGATGTGTTGCAGGTTATGCCTTTCAGTTGATCATTTGGGGAACAGACACGACATCTGGCAATTTTTGGATTGTTATCCAGAGGCTTATCCGGAGAAGTTAGTTGGTGACTTTTGATCAACCTCGTTCCCAGTGTCCTCTCCTAACCTGGAAACGAGGTTGAATTTTGATGTGCACTCTGGTTAACTTAGCCTGCGAATACAGCTGTCTCTCGAGACGTTTCTTGCGGCTAGTAGGAGCGAGGGGAGAAGGCTGTATTCGCAGGCTTGAAGTTAAGGGTAATGTGGGGTTTATTTTTTTTTTTTGCTTTTTTGCTCTTTTTTCCTTTCTCACTTAGTTTTTTTTACAGTTTGCGTCCGATAGTAATAAAGTCATATTCAGTCACTGGTTGACAATCGCCCTCCTAATAGGTTCATTTTAATCTACAAAGCATCAATGTTCAGTCTGAGAAACGTATTTCACTGTCCAAGCCGATAAAATATTATTCGATTCTTCTTTTTAGGAGAGAGCATTTTCCCATTTATATGTTTTATTGTTATTTTCATGGGAAATAAAACTTAATTAATTACAGCCGTCGAACCTCCACTAACGGTCACCTCTCTATATGGGACATGGGTTCCTGCTACTTTCTCTTCTGTCCTCAAGGTGGCCGTTTTGGAACTGGGTTCAGCTGAATGTGTTGCGATTATGGCTGGCACTAACATTCAGTTTTTAAACACAGGTTGTTGAACTACGGAATCAAGACATCTAATAATGGTCTTGAACAATTTTGTAAAATTGTCAAACCACGCCTTTTTGGAGACAGAAGACCTCCCATTTTGTCTTGTTCAAATACATATGAGTTGTGCACTCAAAAAAATCAAATTATTTTTTTAAAGCTGCGCTGACAATTGTGAAATCAAGTGAGAAAACTGGGGAGTTTGTCACTTGACGAAAGCTGGTGTCAATTATCAAAAACTCGGCCAGTCTACTATATATGCCTTTCTTGTTGTGTTGTCTTTTTTTTTTTTTTTTCCTTTTTTTCGTCAGACTGATAATGATCAAAGGTGAGGAATAAAGCCGTTTTGAAAAGCAGTGTTCGTCTCATCTTCTCTTTTATGATACGAAAAACAGACTAGTGCTTATCTCTGGTTTTCTTACAAGGGCTTAGTCTTTTCCCTTATTCCCAACATATCCTGTTCACAGGGTAGAGAAACAGCTTGGTTAATGATTCAAGCCAATGCTCGGCGATTCAGCACTAAACCGGTAAACAAATTTATGGTAATATGTGCTCAAACTGGCTTACGGTTTCCACAGAAACCAAAACAAATTTCTCAGTATATGTAGATTTTATTCCATTTCTTTCTGTTTAATTTTTTCTCCCACCTGTTTTTAGCTCTCCTTAAACTTAATTCGATAACGGAAAAGAAAGCAAAGCATGGAAAAGTTGGGTTCGGTGTGTTTGATTTCCCAACACGGTTTTTAAAATGCGGGAAACGTGTGGGTGTTATTGGTTTGTTACTTGACGCTGTTATTGAAACCGGCCCCCTTAAATCACTTCAGCTTAAACTGTTTCAACTTAAACTCTCGTATTCTTCCTCTTTCATCCGACGTTTAACAAAGTAGACCGACTCGACTCCTAGTGGGAGTTTTAGGTTCGATCACGATTATAACTTGATATAATTCAGCATTAAATCAGCGCCACGTGTACATTGGTACCAAGATCTTTATTGTTCAAAATTCAACCAATAGAAGGCCTTACGGTCTGGATATGAATCTCAAGAGCCAATAAGAACAGAGTGTAGTTTGTTTTGACGCGCGAAATTCTGCGGGGAAGGTGATCGCAACTCAACAGCTGATCTATTCAAACAAAAGTGATTAACATGTTTCTTAGCGTATTCAAAGCGCTGCCACATTGGCGGTGTTACTCGAACGACGGTTAAGATTTTACATTTTACGATGATCTCACATTTTATACTCCATCTGATTCCCATTGAAGGAGAGAGTCGCGTTCTTCAAAGGCCATTGGGAACACTTTTATTTCACCGTGTGTTGTGTTTTGTATTCGGCGTGACGCGAATTCATAATATACACTGAATTCGTAGTTAGTCTTTTGCAGGTGGATTTACTGGCAGGAGAACTTTCACAAAATTGAAGTTTGCTGGGATTTGACTCGAGAAAAAGTCAACTCTCTGAAGTCTAGCCTTAAATTAATATTTTGATGTTTTTAGGAATCAATTTTAATCGTGGAAAGACTACTTACTAACTACGGAAACCGAAACAGAGTTTAAATACAAATGCTTTTAATCTGATCTCAGAGAAAGAGATACAACAGCAGCAATTCACCCTGAAGTAAAGACGAACATATGTTCTATTAAAACAAGACGCAGTAGAAGAACTCTGAGTAGTGATGGATCAATCAAAGAAACCTCGCAAAACGCGTTCACGTTCTTCTTCTTCTTCGCGCGCGAAAAGCTCAAACGCGGAGTCGCGCTTTGGTATACGCTATCTGCATCATCACATGTTTACTGGAGACACGCCTCCCGAAGCCGAAAAACTTTGCCCTCACGAGTGTAAATGTGGTACATCTATGTCTTCGCTTTATAGTGGAAAAACACTCGTTTTACTAACGCTCTCCATTCTCATTCTTCTGATTGGCGTCACATTTATGCTTGTTGGGTACTTGATTCCTCGAAGATCCGTCGTTTACCTAGAGAAAAGCGATGGCTCTCGCACAGTTGTTGATCCTACCGCCATTAACTTTAACACCATGTTGGATGATTTTACATTGGTAGGAACAGCTCTTGTACCACTTGGAGCTTTAATGTTTTGTGTCATACTTATAATTCCAGTTTGCCGATCCTCACCAAGCCACAAAAAAGGACAATATGTGAAAGCTCCGACTGATGAATATTCAACGGCGAGCTTAGTGACGAAAACAAAAACACCGCAGAAAAATGCGTCGATCGCCTCAGAGGACACTCGATCATTGAGTAGCGCTTCATCTTCGACGATCCAAAAAATCCCAGTTCTCGCACTTGTACACAATGTACAACCTGAGCCAAAAGCGGAAAGCGTAGCTGGCTCTTTGGGAAAAACAGGAGAATTCAGGAAGAAAACTGGAAAATGGAAAAATTCATTTGATGAAGAGGAAGAGGAATAATTTACAATTATTATTGAAAGCAAACTAAAGCAAAGCGTATAGGTTTTTCAAATTATCAGAAGCATTCAGTTTTTTTCCATATAATTTGCTAGGCTACCAGTTCATATTTTATTTTAATTTATTTTATTTTACGAATTCGCCTCTTAACAGTGTTCAGCGGAATCGAACGGTCGCCAATTTTATCGCAAATTATGGTTGGATATTTTTTATACAAAATATTTAATGCAAAAAACGAAAATTAGATATCTAAACATCCGCAAGAGAAATGAACTGACGGTTAAAAATAGGAAACGGAGGCTAAGAAGTGTCATTCTATTTGTTCTTGAAAATGAAACCGTCCTTTATAGCGGAAACTCAAATATTAGGGCAATTAAATTATTCATAAAGCTTGTCTCGTCTGATTTTTTTGACGAATTATATATGGAAACCGTTTGGATTAAACAGCTGCTCTTCTGTAGAAATTGCCGAAGAAATCAAACGTCGATATTGAACGTTGAATACTGAAGGAAGGCCCAAATAAACTATTAAAAGGCGACGAGAATTCTGCTTGAGTTGTCTGGCCTATCGGTCGAATAAAAATCTTCAGCAGTTGACCTGGGCGTAAGACGAATTTAAAACTGTCAAATTTTTATAACATTTGCCTTGATTACAATGTAAGCAAGTGACCTTTCCATAATGAAAGACTTTTTAGCGTGACTATAGACCCCTTAGGAACCTTTTTTTAGAAAAACTGCGGAATCATCAAAGACCACACCACAGCGAATGTCTCATTCATGGATTGATAACCGTGAAAAAAAAAAGTTTTAATACAAGTACATTTTCATGTAAACCACTGAGTAATCAAAACTCTAAGCAGACAGGGCCTTGGAGGCGAAAGATTGTAATTTTCAACTGTTCTCAAGAGCCATATTCACAGCGATTATGACTCCTATCTCTTCCATGGAGCTCAAACAATCATAAATGCTCTGATTCTCAGTAACATCGCGTGTGGCACGCGCGTGAGTCTGCGCGGATCTTTTCATTTTCGGTTCCCCCAGCTATAATTCATTCCAAAGTTGCACTATTCGTTCGGGATGCCATTACATATTTTTAACGCTGAGCATAATAACATGTACATCATAGTGATCCTATGAGGGTCAAAAAGCGAAATCAACCGTCAAGTTTATTTCATCCGTTCTTAAATTCATTCGGTACAATTACATCAGCTGGCTAAAAAAGAAGTCTTCAGCGCCTTAATTTGCAGTTTTCAAAAAGAGAAACGAAGGCTACGTCAACTTGAACTTTTTCTCGTGACTGAGTTTCTAGACTTTAAGCGTTCGTTGATGATTTGGGATGCTTGCGTTAAGAGTAAAAAAGAAACAGATATTATGTAACCCTAGCTACTAACTGGTGTCCAACACTTGTATTTTTACAATGTTGCCACACAGGACCGTGACTGTGACTCATTCTCCCCTTGGTTGCTCCCCCTTCGAACGTTACAACGATTATTACAAAGTGCGAAAGAACATTAGGGCCATTTCTCAGAGGAAAAATAAGACGCGTCTTACATAAGACGCGAACTTTCCGTATCAACGGCACATTTCGTCTAAAATAAGACGCGGCTTAGCTAAGACGCGTCTTATTAGATAAGACATGCTCGTATAAATGGTACAGTTCGCGTCTTATTTAAGACGCGTCTTATGTAAGACGCGTCTTATTTTTCCTCGTATAAATGGCCCTGATGTTTCCTTTCACAATCGCTTCCCGACGTTCGCCACGGGCGTCCCATCTTAGGTGAGTGTCAAATCCACTTAGGGGACGGGGGACGGTTTCGGAGAAAGCGAGAGAAATAGCCTCCCTTCCCCTACCGCTACAAACCCCGACGCCCGCACCCTCGGTACATATATACTAAGATGGCCGCCCCACTGGTAAGCGCTCGGTCCTCACGCTTGTACGAAAAAGTCTCTAAGGATTTACTGAAAGCGATGTTTAGAAAATCGGAGAAGGGTTGGAGAGCATCACCGTACAGCTGAGTCCAGCAGCGACCCTCAATAAAAACTATTTAACCTTACATACGTGTAATCAACAACGACGTGAATGCCCGAGTTTCAGACTCGACGCTTATCGGCCACCGTCAGGGAATCATACGATATTGCTTCTCGAATGAATCCCTCATTTTAATTACCCCAATTTAGTAATCCACTACCAAGTTACCTTTTCCAGATCTTCCCCGCTCGACGAAACGCTTTCTCTGACTTTTCTGACCGCTTCCCTTCTAGTTGATCGCTTTAAACCCGCTTATTTGTGCGTATTAAAGGCTCGGGCTAAGATTGAAACGACAAGAACATGATCTTTCCTCTTTGAAAAACCAAACTTGGATGGGTTAACTAGAGAGCCAGTATTATCTGCAATATCGACCAAGTCATGGCCCTGCTACTTCCAAAACATCATCTCTACATAAATAGCTTAAAATTTTGACTTGCCATGCATTCTAATTGTCGGTAAAACCATTTGGTTACTGATTTGGTAAATACCGCGTACGAGATTACGTTTTTTTGGCAAGCGAGGGTCTAAAGACTGAAGATGCTTTTCCCGACGAACGCGCCATTTTCATGCTTGCTTTGAAAGGTCGCGCGAGATCGCATTGTGATACAAATTAGCATCTGTCTTTCGTCTCGTCTTCGATGGGTAACGCAAAGTACACAAGTCACGACAGATTTACGGCTATTTCACCTTGCACCTTGCACCTATCACGTAGTCAGTGATCGTTGGGGCGCCACGGACATAGCAACACTCTCCCTCTATTTGTTTTCAGCTTCTCTTACGGCGTTGCAAAACTTCAATCCTGTTCACTCAGGGATGTTCTTCTCCCAACGCTTCTTTTGTCTCCCCCTTCATCTCCCTCCTTGCACTGTTTCTTGTAGAATCGTCTTGGCAAGCCCGGGCAAGACCTGATGATCTTGATACATGCCCAAACCAATTTAACTTGCGTTTCTTTACTGTAGTTAACATATCATCATAGGGCCCTATGGCTTGCCTGATTCTGTCTCTGACTGCATCGTTATGTATGAGATGCCAAGCAATTTCCTAAAGCATCTCATCTCATTGGCATTTCTTCAGGATGTCCGCTGTCAACGTCCAGGTTTCGCAGGCGTACAATAGTACTGAGATAACTAGGGAGCGCATTAGTCTGAATCCTAATTAGGCTTAAAAGTCATTTGATCTAAAGTCAGAAGACAAAATTAGAATGTTTCCGAGAAACATTGCTTCGTATTTCGTGGAATCGGCCACCTAAAGCTACTTAAAGTCCGTTTAAAAAACACCTCAAGCCAAATTAACAAAACAAAATGAAGAATACAGAATCAATATAGACATCTAGGCATCTATTTCTACTTATATCTTGAACTCTTGCAAAAGAAAGGACCAAAGTAAACCAGTCTAATAACGAAAAATACTTAATATACGAGACCAAAGATAAAACGTAGGACAAGTTATACATACCTATACGTCATCATTTAAAAATAGAAAGAGGATCGTTTTCAAATCTTTTTTGATGAAGAGCTAGATTAGTACCCGCCATTGTGATTGGCTGGCCTCTGGACATCGACTAGTGAATTGGCCCTCCCCTAGCTTGGAAACAAAAATTTCCTAGAAATGGTACTAGAAAAAAATTTCCGAGAAGGGAACAGCGATAGTTTAACGCTTAATCAGCGTTGTGCGCCGACCCATTTTTTGTCGAGTCTGAACCGGCAGCACATAAATGAAGAGCACAAAACCCTAGGAAATCGGCACCGCGGTAAAACTTCTAGCTGTTTAGCTGCGTTCGCGACAGGATAAAAGCATTTTGCAGCTGCGAAGAATCGCCTCGCAGACTCAAGAATCAAACGGGCCCTTCCAGTTGTCAAAGGTTTCTCGTTAAAATGTAACCGTTTCAAAAGAACGTTGTTAGGAATTTTCTCCGCTTGGCCAGCTTAATATCGCCCTGAAAATCGACTACAACAATGGCGACAGGTTCGTCTTCGGTTTTCGACACTTCAAAAGAAAAGACAAATGGCACAAGATTAGGAAGATTACTCATTGATGGAGGAACTGACGTTCTAAGAAAGTTTCTCGATTCTGTTTATCCTAAGCCACAATCACTCGCTGATGAGTTACAGAATAACTATGCAAGGTTTCGAACTCTCTGGTCAAGACGAGTAATATTCGATCAGCAGTGGGAAAAATTATTTCCGTCCTCAGGTGATCCTCCGGATTCTAAGACATTTGATCTCACGCTTTTACATTTGTTGATCCGAGAAGTCTGTTATCTACCTGCGCCTTCAACTGGCTGGCACAAAATGCCTTCTGAAGACGATGAAAGCTTAGAGGCAAATATCACCAGAATTAAATGCTTCAGAAATGACTTGTGTCACAGTGTGTCAACTGTCATTCCTAACGACGAGTTCGAAGACAAGTGGAATAAGATAGTTTCTTCATTGGAGATAATTGAAATTGGCGTATACCGAAAGAATATTGAGAGGCTAAAAAATGACAGTATTGACCATGAAACTCGTCAACTCGTGGAGGAAGAAATAAAGCAGTGGCGAAATGTGCAAGGGCATGATACGCCGCTTGAGGTCATGTCTCGACTCCAGAGCTGCCTTCCAGATGTTGTGCCAGGGGAGCTCATGTTTGGTCGTTCACAAGAGTTGACGCTAGTCAGAGACAACATCGAAAGCGAAACAGTTGCTATGGTGTTGATAACTGGGGGACCAGGATTTGGTAAAACTACTCTAGCTAAAGAAGTCGCTCACGATTTAGCCGCGAATTTCGAAAGAAGATGTGTGTTGTTTTGCCGCTTACTGTCAAGAAAAACGTTTAACGAAGTAGCCAGTGAAATGGTTCTGATGGCTCACTCATGTGTAAACTGCAAGACCCTAACACAGCTGCCAGAAAATCCGGAACAGTGGCTCAAGGAATGGAGCAAGCAGATTCAAATGCGAGTCACGTTTGTTCTGGACAATGTCGATGGTGTACTCGAATCTGGAGAAAGAAAGAAGTTCTTGGAAATCTTGACTGTGATAAGAGAATTATCGCACAAAAAAGTAACTTTTGTGGTCACTTCTAGAAACCAATTTGAAGATTCAGACCTGTCAATGCAAATAGTTAGACTGAGCCCTTTATCACCCAACCAGGCAAAGAACGTCCTTTTCTCTCGTGTGAACGATGAAGGTGTTCGAAGGAAGCTTTCTAGGACTGACGAAATAGTTGAGCTGTGTGGTTATGTTCCTTTGCCGCTGTGCATTGTTGGTTCACTTCTGTCAGACTATACCGAGGAGAAACTGATAGAAAACCTTAAGAAGAAGCCTATGGCAGTTCTCGATGATGATAACAAATCTGTCCGAATGGCAATCAAAACGTCCTTCGACCTTTTAAGTAAAGATGATCAAGACTGTTTGGTTCTGATGTCTGTTTTCCCCGGTTCATTTGAATGTGATGCTGCCGAAGCCGTGATATTGAAAGTATGTCAGGAGTCTGGAGCTTTGCCTGTTTCCGTCTTGCGCTCCTTGAAAAACAGATCTCTTGTCGAGACTCCTAGTTCCAGCAGATATCAGCTGCATCCACTAATCCGTGCCTTTGCGAGTAAAATCAATCGACCTGGTGATTCCAAACTTTTAGCGACAGGGAGAAAACTGGCTTGTGTCTTCTTTATGTCTTGTCTCAATGAAAATGCAAAAATGTTCTGGAGCAAGGACAACTGCAAAACATCTATTGAGTCTTTCAATGAGGACAGACAAAACTTTGAGTATTTCCTTGATTTCTTCTGCAACGAAATGATGAACCACGATCCAGAGATCGAAAATACCGGCTCCCAAAGTTTCCTTGAAGATTTTTCCCAGAAGTGCATGTATCTAGAAAAATGTGTCCGGCCGACTTTGTATATTCAAATCTTGAATAAGCTGCTAGAGTCGTTTGACAGAGAGCCCCAGTCCGTTCTCGTTGTTGAACTTTTGTGTCTTCTTGGGCATGAAATGAGAAAAGTGGGAGAAAAGAGTAAATATAATGATCACATGAAAGATGCCCAGGAACTTTACAATAAGAATGCTTCTGAATTTGAGAAAAAGCCGCTGTCACAAGTAATCTATCTTCACAGTCAGGCACGATTCCTTTCTGAGTTATTCAAAAATCCCGAAGCCAAAAAGTCATATGATGCTGCTTTGGATATCTGTAAGAAACATATACCTGACCACCCTGAAGCGGCTGCAACCTTACTGTTTGCTGGAAGGCAAGCAAAACGCGGTAAGGAAAATGAAGAAGCAAAAAATAAGCTGTTCAAAGCCTTAGACCTCTTCAGAGCGAAACTTGGAGATCATTTTATGACAGCTCAGTGCCTTAAGGACATTGCAGACTTTCTTTTCTTTCAGACTACTCCTGACTTGGATAAAACTCTTGAGTTCTACAAAATGGCAATGGAAATGATGGAGAGACTGGGGATGAGTGAGAAAAAAGAAAGCATCCTGTTGTTGAAAAATTATGGAATTTGCCAAATGAGGAAAGATAATTTTGAAGAAGCAAGAATACTACTCCAAAGAGCTGAAAATGTTGCTGAGAAGGAATTGGAGGAAGAATCTATGTGGAAAGTCATGGTGAAGACGCAACAGGCCATTTTACTCGACAAAATGGAAAGTATTGAGGAAATGGAAGCAGCAATGAAGAAAGGATTAAAGATGTATTACAGTATTACAGGAGAACGTTCTTTTAAGCGACTGAAAAACAGATATGACATTTGTGACGTTTTAAATCGTTATCCGGAGCGATTTCCACAGGAGGAGTACCCACGTTAATCAAGCGAGAATAAGTCAATAAAGTAAGAGAATTAAAGGCGACACGCACACAAAAATGAAAAGGAAACTTTTCCTTTAGCTTAAAGCAGTTACAATTTGACACAGCAAAGAACATAATCACTGTGCAATCAAACATCCTAATCTGCTAGTTCATAAATTTCTTATGGTATTAGAGTAGCAAGCAGAACTTTTCAGTTTCTGGTTCAATAGTCATATTGACTCAAATGAAATATGCCTAAAAAGGATCAAAATATTATTGATCTCAAATAGTTGTATAATGCTGTCAATAGACATTGTCCAATGGATAAATGTTTTCCCGGGAAAGGGGGTCACCCACCACGCCAAGCGAGCGTTTATATGAGAAGAAAATTGACCCCTTTGCCCATACCAAGAAGTGGCGTTGGGCGGGGCAACTGAGTGATTATAGTAGAAATGTTGGCCCGGGTAGGAGGGCGGTCCTGCCATCACAAAGGGCGGTGACTCGGCTGGGCGGGTCACCCTCCTCCTAGCCAAGCCAACCCTTTGTTTCTCATGAAAACGGTTTGACACGTTTTGTAAGGAAATGTAGAAAAAAGGTGGCTCACGGGCCAGTTTGGATCGGATAAGTCAGTGATTCGTCTACCCGGGACTTCCAGATATAAGAAATAATAACCGTCAATTTGTCGTAAATTAAAGGGCCCTTAAGTCCTAAGCTCATTTTTATCTGATTATCCTTAAGCTACCCTATCCATTTATAGCCCGGCTTCAATTTTGGAAATATTTACGTTCAAATAGAGCCCAGCTATGCTGAGTTAATTAAAATCTGAAAGCGTTACTGTAGCCACGAGACTTATTTCCTGACCCTCATTCATTTCATTTCGCATACAAAATTAAGTAATTATTTTAAACCAGCATCATGAAATTAGATTTTTTGGAAAAAAATTGTTGGTACCATACATGTGGATTACTCATCGCCAACCTTCAAACAATCTTTTAAAGGCTTCCGGTCGAAAAAAACACCCTGTTGTAGAGGCTGCTAAATGGTGAAATTATATACCCTGTTTAAGACTCAGGACCCTGGAAACCATACCTTCTTCAGCGGCACATAAATGTTTTGGCCAAAAAAAGGGAGTGCCCCTAGGAGTCGAGAATAGATGCCATCGTTTCCCTGAATGCACTATTGTCTTGGACGTATCCGGTTTATTGTTGTGAACAATAATTTAGTGCACTCGTTTTCCTTTTTTTCATTTACATATGACTGCTCGTTTTTGAGAATTAGACATATTTCTTTTTTCAAATGCTTCAGTTTACACCTTTTTTAAAAAAGGCTCACTTCCTAAATTTCATAAGGCTACATGAAATTTAATGCGAATTCCACCGTTACCTGGAGACTTTTTATGGGTGAAAGGTGTACAAGGCGTGTTTGCGTTCTGGGAGTAAAATAATTCCCTCACACTTTTCTTTCTAATCTTTGGTTCATCTCACGGGTATTCGGAAATTACTTTTTCAGACGTTTTTCATTAAATGATCATAGACAGCTTTTTGAGATGATAATATAGCAGACGCCACACCTGTTTTTATAGAACCATCCACCGTAAATTCTCTATTAAGTCCCCCAGGGGGCTTATTTATTTTAAGCACTTTTGACGGGGGAGGGGGGGGGGCTTAATTAATTTACCGAAATGGAGCACCATACTGCTCTTTCAAACAACAAGAAGATGGTATCAATTCTTCATATAAAGAACTAGGACACAAAGTGGAAATGCTCAAGCACACGATGTTAGTCTTGCAACCAAAGATCAAAACAAATCCGAACTCCCAGAATCTTATTAGAGAAGGGGGAGGGGGGGGGGGGGGGTGCTTAATAAGTGGATTTAGAGTATTCGTGATTTCAAATGTGTTTCTTTGCGCACAAGGGAGCAAAACTCTTTCAGTAAACTATAGTTTTCAAGGGAGGGATGAGACAGGAGTTAATTTTTAATTCAGAAAATAATTTAATGACCCGACTCCTAACAGTGAGGCAGAGATTAATTGTTAGCCTGGAAGCAAACTAGCGGTACTACTGGTACTTCACCCTTACACTGTAAATGCTGAAATTGTATTTGGTATAAACTGACCCGGTTTTATTTATTTGTGTAAGTATAAAAATGACCATGGTTCCCTTTAAAAGTACCTAGCGTGAAAACAATTTTAAATTAAGGGACATTTAAAGCGACCCTTTGCATATGGTATCTCCGGTGAGCGGTCCCCTAGAAAAAGTTATTTTGTTTGTGCCACTAAATCAATGGGTTCGCTCTTTTCTCTTTCTGGTTGGATTTTGCGCAGGGCAATATCTGCTGGTACAATATCCTTATGAAATCCCAAATCTATTGACGGCTTTCCAGACTTAGTCATAGGTACATCTTCGGCCTTGACATACACCTCGCTTCCAAAGTACCTGACCGGTTCATCGTGGCGATGATCGGTTTTTCTTCGGAACAAAGGCAGAAGTAACGCCACTGCTATCAGTAAACCTCCTATAGAGAGAACTGACAGACCAGATATCACAAATATATCAATGAAAAGATTAATCTGGTGCAGTTCATTTTTCTCCACAGTAGTTAATTTTCCATGTCTTGATGTGGGTTTTTGCGGCACTAAAAACCCCATAAGAACTGCTATAACACCGATTACTAACAACACGCAACCAAATGCCACTCCCCAGTTACAGCCTTCCAAAGAAGCCGCAGTACCCTTCGAGTCTTCGGGAGAACATTCAGCACAGCAAGGCCCCTTCTGCGGTATAGGTTCATACATTTGACGGTGATATCCTCTTATGAGTCCTAATCGTGGCCCGTGGCTTCTCTCTGGGTGATAGTATGGCGCTCCTGCACCAGAATTTGCATACTGGCTCTCCGGATTAGTTTGATACATAGTGGTGTCAACATGGCTGTTTGTAGTACCGTGATTTGAGTTAAAAGGTTCATTGTTTGTCCCGGTAGATTCTTCGTATGAAGCAGGTTGATTTCCTCTTTGCTGATCAAGGGCCATTTTGCCAACTTTCTCCGGAATGTATTCTTCTTCGTCCCATTTGTTATTACACGAATTTCATCGTCACTTTGGCTGATCCAGACCATTTAATGAAATAAAAACCGCTGAGATAAACTGATTTCCAGAGACTGGCTCCGTTTGTCGCTTTGGCTTCCGTGCATTACACATTCAGCAAATCTTGCGACTATTTTCTCGCCTATAACTCGAGCAGCGCCAGATGAAAAAATATTGAAGCGAATAAATTAGCCAGATCACGATCTTTAATCGCCTCCGTTCTTGCTAAGACAACGAATGATCAATCGATTCCAGAAAGTGAATCCCTTTAGGACGCAAATGTTTGACTTGCAGAAGGAATTGTCAAGATGATATATGAAGACTTGAAGGACAAGCGTTTTTAAATTTGTGAAAATACACTGATTCTCGTTTTTCCTGATTAAAATTGATAATAACTTAAGGCAAAGCATATCTCCATAGCGCCTTCAAGACCTTACTGGTATGTACCAGCCTACGGGTAAGTAAATAATTCATGATATTTAGCGCTCATACCTCCATATGATTGGTTTAGTAGTTCACAACAGACAATAAATGACAAAATCTTTTGTTCGATTGATGGTTGCTCCGATTCAAAGAAAATAAACTATAAACATGTAATTTATAGATAAATTGGTTTGAGTTTTAAGAGTGTAGACATTCCTGTTTGTTTAGCCTGATTTAGGCCTTCCTCTCTATCCATTCTCTCCCTCCTCCCCCCGGAAACACTAATATTCGGGCTACATTAGTTTTGAGCACTGCCCAGTGACTTCTTCACTGAGGTTTTTCATGCAGGTGAATACCAACGTTTCTTTTGTCAAATACATCACGTTCTGCTTTGCCTGAATCATAAAACAACCTGAGAACTCGAATGGGAATTGATGCAAAGGAGTTTAACAAGCCTTGGATTGACCGTGGAGACCATGCTTTATGTATTCTACACAGCTCACAGCTATCTCTTCCATAACTTACCTGAATGTATTGTTCAACCTTACATTAGCAGTCAATGCTGACATTCCCTTCAAATTAATACTATCATGACCTTTATTTGCACTAGAAACATGTTTTTGCTATTGCGAACCATTAATGAATCCAGTTTTGCGTTCAGTTTCTTGATTTCATTGAGTCAGCGTCGCCAGCAATCGTCGGTTTCCCTTGGAGAACTTATAAAAAGGAAGATTAACCCACTAGGTTTTGCTTCTGTGTCGCCATTACTTGTTAACCCGCCCTTTCGTGACAAGTAGAATTACATGACCCACAGCTCAGTGATTCATACCCTGAAAATTTCTTCTAGTTGCATGAAATTATGCGGCGCAGTTTCTCTTGGGAATCCATTGCACTTTTGCTGAGTAATGCAGTTTGCCAAGCAATCTCTGTGCCTTATATGTAGATACCTGCTTGTCTTAGGAACACTTCAATAAAAAAAAGCATATTTCGACCCTTCCTTTTAAAATAATAGAAACCTAAATACACAGTAAGCGCGAAAATAATCTGTACGCTTGAGGTGACACAGAAGTTTTCACAAGGCTATTTGCTTTCTCTTGTTAGTTCTTTCTCAGGAAGGAAAAAAAGCGAGCGAAAAACTGTGCCTTGTTCTTTAGGTAGAGATGTACACTGGCCGGCCTTCTATTAGGCTTTTGTACATTATGCTTTGCTTCCCTACTAAAATGCTCCACCTTAATGCTCCATTTTTCCTACTGAAATGCTCAGTCTCCCCCAAAAAGTCCCTAAATTGTCGGTTAATGCTCATTATACAAACGGTTTTTTTAATTAATTTCAAAGTTTACACTTACAAAAACTTGCAAGTGTTGCAAGTAACAACGACAACGCGTACAAGTTCATAAATACAGCCAAAGAAAACAGCTGTATTAGGTTTTTTGTGAATTTTGAGTTTTAGTCTTCATTTTGTTTAAAAAAGCAGGAGCTCATGGGGCATGGGCTCCTGAAAAAAGTTAATTTCTATTTTATTTTCTCGGAAAAAATTAATTTTCCGGGGAAAATGCCACTAAAATGCTCGAATAATACTCAATGCTTTTGCCTCACTAAAATGCTCGAAAAAATGCTAGCATAATGTACAAAAGCCTACCTTCTATCATCCACATTTTAGGCAATTTAGGACATTCGCGCAGCTCTCCTATGATTTCAGGGCTTAAAAACTCAGGGAAATTTAGCTTTATAAGGTTAAAGACTTTCAAGCTTTGAAAAAAAAAAAAGTAACACAAAACAAGACAAACCAAAGAGAAAAAATCCTGTCTTCAAAGCTTGTAAGTGTTAGTACAGTATTAAACCTGTGTCCACCGACCGTTCGAATTTCTCATGCACGATGGCCCGCCCCGCGGCGTGATTCTCAGAAATCCGTCGGTATTCTTATTCAGCGCAGGCGTGGCACATGTCATTCAATATTTTTACTCACTAGCCGCATGGACTTTTTCAGCGAAGCGGACGGATCCCATTTTATTCAAGCACCTTAACAGCTGGCCATGTTTCTTTTCCGGCGAAGTTGTGTCTCTTAAACGCGTGTGGTGAGTAACAATGTACTCAGCGATGTTGTATTTTGTGTTCGAGAACCAAAACAGTCGGCAAACTATGTTGATGTTGAGCCAAATATGCTACAAACATAATTCATGAAAGTGAGTTCATGATCATTGTAACCTCTCCATAAGCAATGTAATGTGTGAACTCCAGTCAGGGAGTGAAGTATCTGAAATCTATACCGCTAAAACAAACTTCCCTGAAAGTCTTTCTTCACAGTGTTATTCCAACTATAAATCAGTCTTGACACATTTGGAGGAGAGCCTGTTGCATGCTTTCAATTATAAACTTTATTTCACGTTTTTACAAGTGAAAGTATCTCTTTTAAGTAACTAAACCCTCTACAAACCCTTTGTTTAACATCAGATCAACTTGATTCATTTTTTTCATGTGAACAACTAGCTTAAATGAATTTAACAGCGATTTTGACTGCTTAGCAGTGAATGTTACTAATGCTGCTACCCAATCATGAAAACTAAATTATGGGAACTACCAAGTCATGTGATCCTGTCATTCATGAAAAATGCAAAACTGTTTCAAACAACAAATCTTTTGAAAACACTCTTTCTAATTATAGAGGGGAAATTTCCAATTCACTTCAATGAGAAATCCCAGCAACATTTCGGAAATCTTCCAGGATCAGTATTTCCCTTTCACACATACCAAAATAATTTCTTGCGTGCAAGCAAGAGGTTGAATCTGAATTAGCTTATAAAATCACACGGCTTTATTTACTTTTGCACTGACAGAAATTTAAAAGACGTTAATTCTTTTGCTTAATGAAACCGAAGTCATGCACTGTGTGTTTTTCTCAAACTAAAACTTGCACCTGTTTTCCAGCTGGAGTTTTGAATGTTTTTATCCACGGATGCTTGACAAAGTTTCTTGCATTTTTTCTATGTACAAACTTGCTTGACGAATGGTTTCGAGTTTAGTAACTCTTTTGCATCCACGCAAAGATGGTATGATTTGCTTTAATTTTTTGTAAGCGGTTTGTTCTGCCTCCGTTCTGAGTTTATCTTTGACCTGATTTCTTTTCCTCTTTCTGGTGGTGGATTTCGTAGCCTTGGTTTCTTGGCAGTCTGGTACACCCGGCGGATCTATGCATAAATCTGGATTTATGCTAGGCCCCGACATGGCGCCTTCGTTTCCTTCAAACAGAAAATCTTTCGTCTCTTTGCAGAGCAACAGCAGCTCACAGTCTTCAGGAAATACCCTATTAATTTCCATGAGTATTAAACGTTGTCTGTGGTAATAAAAGAAAAAAAAGGCCAAGCCAAATTAAGCTATAATTAAAAAAAGGTTACATTCCTTTTAGCCAAACATTTTCGGATTTGGATAATCCAGATTGTTTGGATTTTCGTGCTAGCCGGAACAAAAATCTCAAATAAGATTGATCCATACAGCAGCTGCCCGCCGCTCCGATCTTCTTCTCAATTTCAAGGCATCCTTTTTTACTTCTTTCTGTTAAATTGAGCATCTTCTCGTGCAGAAACGGAAAGAAAATTAGCTCTTTAACTAGTGGTGGTTCATACTGGAACTCATCAACTTAAAATCACCAGGAATTTGATTCAAGAAAATTCAGAAGACAATTACGAATTCTCAAGCGCCGAGACACACACAGACATTGGACAGTATAGTTTTACAGTGAGAAAATCTAAGCGTTTTCTCTCCCTAACGGATTTAGAGTGACAGTGGAACTTGAGTTAAATATACTACAATCCTTTAGCGGCAAAGAAAAACGGAGGAATATAAATAACTTTGCCTGAACTAACCTTGACCCGCCGTGTTTACTGATGAACGAGCACGTTTTTGCCATCGAAAAGCAGTTTCATTAAATGGAAGAAAGATGTGAGACCAGATTGATACCAATCTGAATGATCCACGCTCAGAGGTAGATCGTTCGGATCGCAATCTTAGATTGGTTTGGTCCCTAATGGAACAAAAAATCGAATTTTCGACGGCAAAATCCGGATTTACATTGGCTAAAAGGAATGCAACCAAAACCTAAAGTTCACTACCATGTTCGTTCGCCTTGTTCGGAGGCACATGTATATATCAGCAGTTTTAAGATAAAGAAAGTCTCAAAGGTCACCTGAAGTATAGTTACCTGAACAGGGATCTCAGGTAAAGTGTCTTAGAAATACTTGAAATTCGTCAGTTTCCCAAAATTTTTCGAAAAAATCAACTTTCAGCGAGTAATTGACCATCGACTAAAGAAGCCTATACCACGTGCTCAGCACAGTTTGATTGACGTCTTGTTGGTCATAACCCCATGGATATTTTAGTACCCCGAAGGGTTTGAGGCGGGAGTTTGAAAGCCAGCCAAAAAATACACGTCTGCATGTATTTTTTTATGTTTTTCGTCTTTATTAGTTATGGTATTCCAATCAATGGAAAGTAAACAAGATCTAGAGCTTGTTTCTATGCCTTGAACCATGACCACTCTTTAGGAATAGGGATAAATCCTATTTCGTTAGGTAGGTACCCTAGGCCGGGTTGATGAGAGACGATTTCAACAAACAAACGTTTAATAAGGGCCTGTTTATATGGAGGTGGGGGACCCCAGGTAGGTGTGGTAACCCGCCATCCCGGGGTGCACTTTCTCAAGATTAGGTATTGAATGGTCGCTGAGCACGTAAACAAGAGAAACGCTGGCAAACCACGTGTTTTGGCGATTAATGTTTTTGTACACTCACTCAAGCTGCTCTTGCTGTAACCTTCAGTGATGTGGCTGTCTATTGTTACCTTTAATAATAATGCATAGCCACCGCCAAAGTGAATTTTGCCCGAATTTGATGTATCGCGAATTCGATCGCGGCTAGGCGGGTTACCCCACCTTCAAACGTTTACATGGCAAAATTTGACCCCGGCTGGGAGGGTTACCCGGTCTGGCAGACCACCTAGAATGTAAATGTTATCAAATTAAAATGAGAGATTATGTGGACAGGCGGGTTACCCCACCTAAGCGGGTTAACATCACCTACCTGGGATCCCACAATTTCATATAAACAGGCCCTAAGATACCGTGACAAATCAGATGCCCTGTTTATAATTAACACAGGCTTCGAACAAGTTATGAAGGTAACAAAATTTACAGATTTTGAGAAGACTCAGTTAAGTTGACACGTCTTTGAATCTCTTTTTTATTATATAATCTTCAATCGGCGTCCCAGTTAATAGTCTGCTACACAGCCGTTTTCAGTATCGTCACGCAACGCTCCTCCCCACTGGTGGTTAGTGGGGAGGAGCGATGCGTGACGACACTAAAAACGGCTGTGTAGCAGACTACACAGTTAAGGCCCCATAGTTGCTTTGAACTTCTTATAAACGATCAACTGCGTGGGGGACGGTGACCTCTGTTGGTGTTGTTGGTTAAATATAGTTTCGTTCTTCTGACCCATCTAAATCTGGTTTTTGCTATCAAAAATTCGATTTTAGGTTTCCTTAAGGATTAAATCAATGTTAGCTTGAAATCTGTACTACCCCCCTCCGCAATAAGATTATTCAGGGCCGAGTTGTTCAAAGCTGGGTTAAGATAACCCAGGGTTAGTGCGAGATTTGAATTCAGATTTGAAAGCTTAAAAAGCATTTCAGTTTTAATTCTTTTTGTCTACAGGTTGATGACTGGAAGCTCTAAAAATAACAGAGAAAATTATTCAAGAAAATGCTATTGAGCGCAAGAAAAAGGTTAAGCGCTAATCGACCTTCAAACAACTGGGCCCAGATCTGTATCTCAATCTGGTTTTAGATTTTTGTTCCATTCAACGAAACAGTACTTTTCCATCGCATGAATGTGTTCTCCTTACCCTGCATGACAGGTGATCGAATAAAAAACATGGAAGGTCAAGGTCAGTGCAGGCAATTTGGTTATCTATCCATCCGAGAAATTTTTGCTAGTCATGTGACCGTACGTACCATGCATCACAGCGCCAACAATGCGAAATCTCACACTTTCTAGCCAGTGTGGGACATCCACGTTGTGGCCAATTAACAGCTGTCAAAACTGGGTATCGCGGGCTCAGGACTCGACCCATCGAATTTACGTGTTTTTTTTTTTAACATTTAGTATAGAAAATTCCAAACCTCAGAACAAAAACTAAGAAAACGAATATCTCTCCCAATCACTCGGACTTTATTAGCTCTGTAAAAAGTGACACGTTAATACGTAATAGAAAAGTTACGAATCCCCAAGAGAGAATTTGTAAATTGCTGGTAGGTCCAGTCCCTCATTCAGGGAGGGTTTTTTTTTTGTTTATCAGCAGTGGCTTCCTTGATTCGGTACTTGATGGTATTATTTTCGTCAGATAGTACGTTTATATTGTGTGGGTTGATGAACGCTGACGAAGTCCGAGTAATTCAGATGAAACATTCGTTTCGTTTCCTTAATTTTTGCCAGGAGTCTTGGAATTTGCTATATTAAATGTCTTAGCAGGAGAAAAACCTCTTTAGTTAGTATTTTTGAAGTGATCCGCTTACAAGTTACTTGTTTTCAACTGATCGCAGGCTCAACTCCTAGCAGATTTCTTCGCAGTCGTTACAAGTTCAAGTTTTATTGTTGGAGGTAAATTATACATTTATTAACGGGAGATTCACCTTGGCTAAATCTCTCTATATTAGCCCCTCCGCTGTCTAATGCCACCAAGGCTGCAGTTTATTATACTCAAGTTGCACCTTTGACGGTCTTCTCGTCTTGAATGTATTAGAGCGATTTTCGTATGACCTTGAAGTGAAAACGCACGAACAAAACAGGAACAACAAACAACGGAAATAGAGCAATTTGACTGGTTTGTCGAACGGATACAAACGCGCATGGCTTTTGGTCCGAACGCTCGGGTGAACAAACTTCATACCCGAGAACTTTCTAGAAATCAACCGATACTTCGCTTTGACGTCATACTGCTACACGATTGGCCAATCGAACAATGCCTTCTCTATAGCAGGGTCTTCTTTGGCGGGAAAACGAAGAGGCTATGTTTTGATCTTTTCAACCATTGGCTGATAAGACAAATAAAGGACACCTACCGAAAACATTTTTCAAGGTAGATACGAAAATCGCTCTATCCTTAAAATAAATGTTGCGTTATTATTGTACCAGGCGATTATTGTCACGGGGCTTGGTTTTTGTTCTATGAAATTCGCATTCATGGCTGTACCAGTGTAAAAAACAACTGTCGGTTTGCTGTGTATACAAGGAAGAAGTTTTGTTTAGCCTGCTCCTGTTTATACCTTCTGTATCATTAAATTAATGATTATGATTAAATGTTTCGTGACATGAGTTGAAGTACCAACTTTTGCCATAGGTTTCCTTCTTAAAAAAAAAAAAAAAAGAAACGAAGTCACGTGATTTGAGGTGTGTTCAGGAGGAATCAGAGGTATTGCAATCAGCAGCTCCGATCTTGTGTTCGTTCCGGATAACAAACAACGACAGAGTTGTTCAGAGCAGTAAACAGCATAAATCCCCTCTCCTACTACTTCTGTTGCTTTGATGTTAGTTGTCTTGGTTGTGATGCGGTAACTTGCGGTCTTGGAAAGTCGGATAGCAGTTGGCTTCTAATTGGCCATTTCTGTAACAAATACACAGAAAACTGTTTTATGTGGGCTTGAACGTTAGAGCCAGCTTGTTCAGCATAAGGAAAGGCTTTCGTGTACGATCTCGGCAAACCGCCCACTATGGCGTAATCAACACCACAGGAAAGTACTGCTTCGTAGCTTTGATTTGAATGGTCACAAACCAGGATTTCAAGGAGAAATTAAAAGTTAAAACCTTCTTGTACAGGATAATGACAGAGTTTTGAAGCTAGAAAGTACTCAGTGTGCTCAGTACATTTGAATGATCACTCAGTCAGATTGGTTTTAATACTATAAAAGTGAGAATCCAAAGTCCATTGCAGAACAGTCTTTTTCAGTGTAATTAATAGTATCACAGGAAAGTAACACAAAGTCGGGCTTACAGTGAATTTGAATGGTATCATATCACAGTAGGATTTCATCTACAGATTTAAAAGTTAGAACCACAGGAAAGTACAGCTTAATTACACAGTTTCCCGAAGTGTTTCGTAGAGCTTCTCAGAAAACATGGGGACATGAACTGAACCGCCGTCAAGCAGTTTAAAGGACAGAAAGTAAACTTTGTAAGACTAGAGTCTCAAAAAAGCAGAACCACTACTTTTCCAAAGTGCAAATCTGTGTCGTTTAAGAGTTGAACTGCCTTCACAAATGCGCTGAGCCGAGAATACTAGAATGCCGTGCTTTTTATGGACATATAGGACGCCGTTTTACTTTGTTGTCTTAAATGTGCAAGAACACTCGTTTTTTCATATGTAGGTTGTTCGTTCACTCTGGCTGTAAAAGAATATCTTTCAGTTTCTATCTTTCTTTTTGTTGAGTAGAAGCCTGAGTTTGCTGCAACAGTAGTTTCGTAAAAATAACTCGCGTATCATGATGTTAAGTGTGACTAATAGGGTCATGCATGGAAAATTAACCGGTCAACTTATACGTGACCAGTCCAAAACAAGAAACATTCCTTCAAATCTCTGTTCCATTTCCGTGATTGAAAGAGTTATGTATCGACCAATTCTTTTAAAAGCTTTGTCAAAGATAGTTGTGACTTTAACGAAACAGCTAGTTGCCTTGGACCCCTACCAAGTAACAAAAAATAATCTCTTAGTTCAGTTGGCCTGGCTTGTTCGATCATTGACCGAAAACAGGGCCCAAAACACGACACCGCACGGTTATTTACTTAACAGTTATCGATCTTCAAACGAGCGAACAATTTGAGCGCAGAAAATAAACTATTTGTTTCGATGTCTTTCCCAAATGTCCTCAACGAGCTCTGTTATCACATTTTCCAAATCAACTTGTTTTGAATAACTTCAAACAATGGAAACTCATTAGTTCAATAAACTATGTTGCTCTCCAAAGTGCTTTTTTATCTTTTTCCTTCTACTATCTTCGTGGCTTATTAGTACTATGTAGGCTCGTCACGAAACTTGCAAATACCGAATTGTTTTGACCTTAACAAGAAAAAGTAAAGTTGTGGTTTATCAGAAGCACACTCAGTTTTGCGACATCGACCAGAAAGTCTTCATTGAACGCTTGGCTACAAACTGAGTAAGAAAATTTGAAGAGTATTTTAGCATTGTGGACTTCTGTTTTTCTCATTTGAAAGTTTCATTATCTTCCGAAAATAATGATTGTTCTACAAAATGTTTACACAAAAGATATTCGTTTCCGTTGACATTTTTTCGTTCAACAGAAGAAGGAGCTGCTCTTGGTCATGAAAGAGTGCCGGCCGCAAAGAAAACTGTTTACACGAACTCGTGACTTGTACAGCAATGTAAACATGTATGTTGTGATTAAAGTTTAGCACTTCATTTTATGACTATTAGAAATATGATTTTCTTAAACGGCGTGTACCGTTAGGTTCTGGCCTTTTGATAGCCGACTTGAAGAACAGCAATTTCCCCCAACAAATGTTTCTGAAGTATTTTGTCAGTTCAGTTGTATTCACCCATTACTTCGAGGGTGATTTTCCTTTCCTTTCTATACTTCTATTCTTTCCAAGCTCTTCTAATACCTCACCTCAATAAATGGCCGAAGCATCCCAGTTTTGTCTTCGAAATTAGTGTAGTTTCGCTCGCCCCGAGTTTCGCTGCGGAGGACACAGCGGAGATGGGAGATGTAATCTATGGCTAACAACAAGATATTTAGTCTTGGCAGTTTAGTGTCGGGCGGAACTTGCGGTAAGGTTTTCTGTAAATTTAAGTACGCCTTCTTCATATTCTGGGCTCTTACTCTTTCGCGCAAAGCGTTCGCAGATGGGGTGTCCGAACGTCCCTTCCGTCGCTTTCGTGGTATCTGTTGCTTCGTATCGGTGACAATGGAAGTGTGGGTCAACTTGCCCATGGTCTGTTTTTAGTACTTGTTTGTAAGAGCTTGTACGCGACGTGTCTTCGTGATCAGCTTCTTCACTGTGTCCCTAGTACAGTTTGGAACATAATCCATTAAATGCTATGAATACCTCCCAGTCGGACGACAACGCGCTGTAAACCGTACGTGTGTAAAGTCGTGATAACGTGGTTAATTAAATCTAGATAGCGAGTTCCACCTGGAGCTCAGATGTTATCCAATAGCACCGCAATGTATTTTGCATTCGTCCAGTTTGCTTTGGTTTCTTCGGTGCGAATTAAATAATCGTTAACTTTCTTAGCGTGAAGTTAGCTTAACTGTGCAGTTCCCTGATGAGAATTTTATTAGGGGGTGATAAACGACCAATTTACTCGCGGAAATTAAGGCAGCTTGCCTGCACGAGAGAACGAATGTTCGCAGGGTTTCAACAACGATGAAATGAAACTATCGATTTATCATTAAATGCTCTCAACAGCTGGCGAGCACAAAGTTTCTGTGGCAGATATTGGATGACCTTCCGAGCCAAGAACGTGTTGGAAGCACCGTCGACCCAACTTACTAACTCCTGACGCTGTTGACCATTTTTTCTGTTCTTAAAAATCCTCGCGAAGATGCAAAAGTGAGAGCCTTGTTAAAGCATTTGCGGCAGACTCCAGAGTGGATCAATTTTGAACCGATAATCTTATCGGGAATGAAGACTAGCGAACAAATTGACTATCACCGCAAAGAGACCAAATTGTACTGAGCGAGTTGAAGGGCGAAAGTTTCTGTTTGCAATGAAGAGGGTCATTTCGTGGCTTGTTTGTGGTTAGGAGGGTGAAATTGATACTTCTCAATATTAAAGCGAATATGTCATGAAGAACCCCTTCAGGCAAATCCAGGACAAATCTATTGTTGCTGCTGTATTGCGTCGTCTTAAAGAACACCTTTGTTACCGTCGCTCTAACTCTACTGAGAAATTGAGCCACTCATCCTTGACACTTAAACGAGAGATAACGAGCTTAGTTACTAAGTATAACGACCTATAACGACGCACAAAGAGAACTTGGAACTGGAAACGGAAGGGAAAATATAAGATCACATACTTTGTGTACACGGTCTACATGACGAAGAAAGGTTGGGCAGAATTCTTTTTCAGTTGTCACCGTGGCTTAGTAGTTTACCTGAATTGTACAATTCCGTCTATTACGGAGAAGCGCGCGTAATAAAAGTCAGTCTTTCTTAGTTCGTAAAGTATCTTGGTTATGCAGTAGATATTTGACAATTCGCGTGAAAGCCGACAAAAAACAAAAAGATGATAGGGTTACTATTACAAAAACAATCAGGGATATAGCTTTCCTTGCAGTCCTTTTCCATCTTCAAACAAAAATTGTTCTAACTATTCAGGACATGGGCATTATAAATCAGTACAAGTCCTGTTCACTTCTCCACTAGGAAATTTCGCAACGGACTAGGTATCTTCTGGACAGGACATGTTTTAAGAACTGAATACCAGCGTTGAAAGTAGGAACTTGTCCAAAACACATGCCCAAGTTTGGGAAGGTTGGTTTCTAGCTTTACTGTCGCACTCCCCGCCACACCAAGCAATTGCAAATAAAGCACGAGATTCCTCTTTCCAGTTTCTTGTTTGTCCTTAATTAAATGAAATTTTTGTCTGCTTTCATCGCTACCGATAACATTGCTGGAAGGTTCTTGTGTCTATACCTTGGATAACAGCTTCAATCGAAGATGTAGAATTTTGATAAGAAAGTAATTCACATCTGGACAAGCGGCAGATTGTCTTGATTCTCGAATGACGCCATTTTGGTCTGACCCGTGACATTGTCGATGATCTGACGATATCATTAAGAAGAGATAATATGTGTAAAAGCGTGAATAATTTCTTATGTGTGTTGCGATGCAGTGTGTGTGGTTATTACAGGAGCCTGTCGTCCGTGTTATTCATATTTAGCTTGTCACGTGTCATTTTTTAACAAGCTAAATCAATCTTAGGCCTCGTCACTCGTATCTGGATATTTAACTTTTGAAATTGAAAACGAAGCTTTCTCCTTTTTTGAAAAAGTAGGCGCCGACGCGCAGCGTATTCGAATAGGGCATGCGCTCTATGCTGCATGACATCATCGTATTCAAAAACCTCCGTTTTCGTCCGTTCACAACTAAAAACGATAAACCGGTGTTTTAAAAAACCTCCCCTCTGGGGACCGTTTTAGACAGAACGCTAAAAATGATCTCAGTTTTTAAAAATGTCCGGATACGTGTGGACTGCAGGGCCTTATTGCGTTCGATGATAGGAGAGCGCAGTTCATAATCTTGGGGGTGCACTCAGCACAGGCTCCCAAACTAAGTAACGGAGCACATATTCAGAAAAATTAATACATCTGCTAATATTGAGTTTGGGACACCTGTGCACTCAGCGGTATCATCCAAGCAACGATCACGCCGGAAGAACAAGAAATCAGCATCAACCGAGAAAACGTATAATCGACCAGTCCAACCGAACAAGAATAGAGAAACTGAACTTGAATTGGCACTTCGCGCGGGAAAAAAGTTACCTGCTCGATAAGTCGTGTAAAACTAATGTGACCATACGACCAAAGCAAGACCTAGACGCATTCAACCGGTACCAAGCACACATGCAGTCTCATAGGGCATTATCAAGAAGAAAACATGCAACCGACCAGCCACAGAAAAACATGCAACAAACACCACAAACCGACAAAACACTGGAAAATATGCGACCACTCTCGCGGCACAAAGCATAGCCTGCGAGCAAGCTCTCCTGGGGCGCTCTGTGGCGACTCCTGATCGAGAACCCTAGGAGAGCTTGCTCGCATGCAACACCAAGTGCGAAGCATGAACCAGAATCAAATTCGCACGAAAAAAGCAACCAAGAAACTCGGAAGCGACCGACCAGGAAAGGGAAAAATATACAACCAGCATAAGCAAGGGAAAATTGCAAACAGCACCAACCCCCAAAACGACAAACTGATTTGCAACCAGTTTAACCATGAGAGAGTATGCAATCAGCATCAAGGAGCATTAGAAAAAGTTGAAGTCAACAAGAGGTAACAGATTAGTCAACGGCATAGTAGCTTTAAAACTGAATAAACATACAGGCGGCTCCCGATAACTCCAACCCTCGCTAAACCTTGCACCAACTCGAACCAAAATCGATTTTCCCTGGATTTCCTTCATACATTTACTGTAATTTAACTCTCCGTAAGTGAAACCCTCGATAACTCAAACCTCCCGCTAGCTCGAAGTAATTTTTGTTTCCCCTAAGCTCATTTCTATATAAATTTACCCTTGATAACTCGAACTATGTTTTAAGCGCGTGACAATTATTTCCCATTGACATGTTGTAGGCCTATAGGTTACTAGTGGAGGCTGAAGTAGCCTAAAGATGTACAGCCGCCCCCGTCCAGAATTGTCCGGACAAAAGAGTGATTCAAGGTTATCAAATAAAAATTTCACCTTTATTTAGTCGAAGCCCATGTTTCCTACAGCCCATGATTTCGGTGGCGTTGGGGATGGCATTTAACGTACGGAAAAATATCTAATCGATCAGAAGCTAGACAGTAATCTTCAAGGAGTTATAATGACTCCTCTAGTGGGGTTAATTTAACCCCCTACTAAGTGGAGTTATTTTTGGGAGGAGTTATTTTAACTCTAAAAAGGAAGAACTCTTTTTCAGGAGTAAAAATGACCCCAGATATTGAGGAGTTAAAATAACTCCCAAAAAGGAGTTATCCTGTAGCCAAAATTTTTTCTGCACTTTCAGAGTTAAAGTCACTCCAAAAAGAGTAAAAACAACCCCTGTAAGGAGTAAAAATAACCCCATTTTCGAAGTTATGTTAACTCCAGACTGGGAGTTAAAAGAATTTTTTTTTCAGGAGTAAAAATGACTCCAAATTTAGAGTTAAATTAGGAGTTAAAGTAACCCCATAAAACGGGTTATCCTGTACCTAAAATTTTTACTCCATTTTTGGAGCTATAATCGATGTATGACACTCATGAAACGAAAACTAGTACGGGTGTGGCTCCAAATTAGCCCCACTACTGAGTACAAGTGGTTCACACTAAAAAAATTACTCTTCATCTTTACAGTGGATTCCCCGACCCCTTCCGGGTGGTTCTTATCGCGGGTTATCCTTTCTTGATGTAACCTAAGAACAATCACTACGCAAGTATCCTAGCACTCTGGCTAAAGCCGGCGATATGCAGCTGAAAATGAGAACAGAGTAATCATGCCAATGTTTTTAAAAAAATCTGCTTATCAGTAAGGAAATATTTACACTTGTTGTTTGTAAAAATACTCAACAAAACTGAGGGAGAAAACTGACTGCAGCTGAAAAGAAGAACAGACATATTACTCAGATAGCAATAATAAAGATAACTGATATTAGTGAATGATTTTATTTCACGACTCAAAAGATCTTATCTTTACTAGAACCTAAAGTGCCATATTTATGTATGTAGTTAACATGGCTGGTTTTCGATGGCTCAACCCTCGTTAATGGCAAAATGTTTGCTCATGTTCTTTTACAAAGAGTGGTGGCAAGCTTGAGAAAAGCTGGTTGTTTAGAACGACTAGAATGACAAAAGAGAATAGTTACTTTTCGTTTTAGTTTCAACGGGAGGTGCAAGGGTACTTTAATGCATTTAAAAATGCCCCGCACATATTATGACTATCATAAAAAGAAACTGAACAAGCAAGAAAATTTCGAGTCTTGATCAGTCTTTGAGGATACGTAAATCGTCTTGGAAGGCATTAAATATTGGCATGGCTAGAAGCAGCTGGGAGAATGAGAAATAAAAGAAACGAACCCATCAATCATCGCAAGCTTATAAAGTCGTTTCGTCAAATAGTTAATATCCGGTCGAAAGAGGCATATGATAAGGATAATCATGTTTTAATCTGCTTATCAGTAACTAAAATATTTACACTTGTTCTTCGTAAAAATACTCAACCAAACTGAGAAAAAATTGAACAAAAGAGATTTGAGTCTCTAACAATACAGTAATCGGACGACGTCATTTTTTGGTCTTGCTTTGGTAGAACAGTTCATAAGTATATTAGTGTGATAATTTTTAGTTCTGTCCAATTTCATTTTTTATTCCAAGACTTTTTCACGCTTGCCTCCTTCCTTGATGATTAAGAATCTCATCGCACGAGTGCAAAGACATATATCGGTTGGTGGTAAAAGCAATGGCGTCACAGATATCAGCCGGGTCTGTCTTTTGAATCTATGCTCAGGACAGATGAGTTTTTTGATAAAAGTTTGGCAAACTTTCCACTTGTCTTTTGATACAATAGTGCCCTTAAGATCCGAGGACGGCGACGGCAGCGAAGACGTTGCTGAAATAGTGAATTCTCGTTCTTTCATACTTAGCTCGAGGCCACTAGCTTTGTCAAACGTAGGTAAACCGTCCTAAAGTTGAATTCCCAAGAACCATATCCAAGTTCAGAAGGAGAGAGGAAATTTCGTCGTCGCATGTGTACTTCCTCTGTAAAGCGTGAAATGAGGCATTTTCACGTCGTACTCGTGCAGTGACGGCAAAGAAATGTACAAAAAAGCGTGATGCACGTGCAAAATTGTTGGTTTGGTTATTAAACTTAAATTGCTTTTTTGAAGTTTTCTTTGTCGTCGCCATCATCGGATCTTAACGTCGTCCCAAATATGAATGATGTCAAAGCTTCATAACCGTGGTAATGCATGGTAAAACAAGAAAAAGATGCAAAACTTACTTCTCGTAGGATTCAGTATACATTTACAAAACAACTAACGGCTCCACCTACTGGTTATGCGTCACAACAAAGGCCAAAAGGCATGTAACTTTTCTTCCTCTTGAATATTGAACACAAAAACTCGGTTATTTCTGCTCCGTTATGTTTTTATTCAGCAGACTTTGACGTATCGGGTGGTCTGTAATCTCAACGATTCCATTTAAAGCTTTATAACCTCAAACTTGTCAGAACACAAGCAAAATCATTGAAAGGTGATCTAATTAACAAGGGTCGGAAACTTTCTTGAGTGCTTTTCAAGAGTTTTAAACACCCAAAAGGGTATTTCAAGAATTGATAAACATGATGAAGTCGGCGTCATGCTGTTTTTTTTTTTTACAGCGGCAGATGTTATTAAGCGGATCGGTACGTACTGTTATGACACTGTGTACAGACACTCTAATCCCCTCAGAAAAAATCTCTCCCCGCTTTTTTCTGAGGGGAGGGGGGCGTCTGTACACAGGTTAATAAAAGCGTGAGCGAAGAATAAGCAGGAAGTGACTTGATAGCGAAGGAGCGGAGAGTGCTGTGTTATTTTAGCGGCAAAAAAGAGAGGATCGGCAGAAATATTTTAAACTAAAAAGAAATGACGACTGTTACGCCTGACTTGAATTGATGGGTGTAACTTTCGGCTTCAGGATTATCCACTGAGTTTCAATGGAAAATATATTTTTACTTCCTATAGAAGTTACAATTTATCTAAAACTGAAAACAATGGGTGAGCAAGAGAGGATAAACCTCTCTTGGGCGGTGGTGATGTACCTGACTTTCCGTAAAATTTGTTTTTGGTTGCATTACAACTTCTGGCGATGATTCGGATCGGCATAACATTAAGTACTATACTTTTTTAATCCCCGGATATGAAAAACATAAGCAGGAACTAAATATTCGCATAAACGGGTAATTTCTTGTATAAAATTGATTTGTGGTTCCACAATGCCCCAGGATCAAACCTCCTGTTGGTATTATTACAGTAATTTCAGCACGTTACTGCTATGAAAATATGCTTGAATTACGATTAATTGAATCTGTAACAAGGTTTTGGTTAAAAGTGTGGTTAAGTAGTTCAGCTTGTATTGATCATATCGTGAAAATACCCAATACAGTGGACAATACGAGTAAATCACCTGTTTTAAGACACAATATAGAAAGCATTTAAAGTGATACCCCATCAACTATATTTTTCTCGCGCACAAATTAAGTGGCTCATTCCAATGACCCCTTATCCCAAACACAACAAGAATAGTTCAGCAAATCTCATACGCGAGTGTTTTCGATGGTTTACCAGTTACAATCTTCGACAACTTTGCTACCGAGGAAAAGGAAGGTTCAGTGTAGGAATGGACACTACCTAGAAGTTCGACCGGATGGCACAGTTCGTGGAACGAAAAACCCTGATAGCATTTACAGTGAGTGAAAAGTAGTGTTAGTATTTTCTTTTGTACATACTGCGTGCAAAAGAGTAAAAAATATTTGGAGGAAAAAAAAAGACAACATCAACCAGCGATCTGTTTATTAAAAAAAATATAGCGGGTTGCAGAAAGGGTTTTCTTAGCAGAAGTTAAATGCTCATGCATTGAAATCAGGTTGCTCCCGGAAAGCTCCATCAAGAAATTAAAATTTGAAATAGAAGTAAGGTAAACAAATCCAGAAAAAAATAAGTTTTCTTTGACGAGAATTCGAACAAATGAAGTTTGCAATTGGTACACATTAAATTTTAAATAAAATCCTGAGCACGCCAGAGATCTCGTACAGTTCGATCATCCCAGTTATAGCCGCAAAAATCTTTATTTTCCCGGCATTCGCAATATTTTTATCAGTAACAAATTTAATAAAGGCAGTAGTATTATCACTATTATTTATTACTTTACTTTTAGTCTATAAATTGTCAGGTATCGTCGTCGCTCTTATGACATTCATGACAACGTAGAAGCCACAAGCCATCAACTTGGCTTACCAGCGATAAACGTATCTCTTGTGGCATATGACAATGCTCTGACCAGCTTGACTGTAACTGTTAATAATAGGCATAGCAGTTGCTACGTTCGTGGGAAGTATAATACTTGGTACAGCACCACTGTGCCAGAGATAATTGCCGATGCAATAAAAGCTTGAGCCGGAGTTTAAGGGTTAAGGTGCGGAAAAATGGGCAACAACAAAATACATGCAACTTGTCTTGTAACATTACTGCAAAACGAGTTGAAGAGCGATGTTGCGCGTTTTCAGTATCACCCACATAAAACCTATCTTGCAGCAAATCAGGTTCAGTGTTAACAGCTTTAAGCGTGGCTGGTAAAACGCGCAACGTCGCTTTTCAACTCGTTTTGAAGCAATGTTGCAAGACAAGTTGCAAGTTTTTGTTGCCCGGTTTACCGAAGCTTTAGCTTTCGTTCGATTTTCTGCCGCTTAACTCTACAAATTAGGGGATGGTTTTATCCTTAGACTGCCTTACACACAATAAGGGAAAACATGAACGACTTGTTAGGTCATCTCTTTTAAATGTCCTTGTGCGAAGTCAAATAACTGATTCATTGCATACTTTTGACAGTTCATTTTCTTTGTGGACAAAGTTAGACAGTCGTTACTAAGAAAGGTTTTTAGTAACGAAAAATTCTAACAGAGACGTTCACCTGGAGCCGAGTATTTTAAAATGGGTTCATTCTCGTTTACTTTTTTTCGGCGCATTAAATCTGCGGTCCCCGAAATCCCTCAGTTCAGGCGACCACACGGTAAAAAATGACCCTGAAGCTCATTATAAGGAGTGTGGGCAAAAGACTGCGCTTTGTGCGCACTTCACGATTTCTGATTGGTTCATTACATCTCAGTTATCTGTCTCCATTTGCTGATATTTTATGCGCCAGATTTAGTAAAAAACAACTAACGGCAAAAGTTGAAATTCCTTTGGGCATTGTCCTTTTTGGATTAATAGTTGTTTCTTTTCTTTTTTATTTCTTGTAAGCTGTGTTTCATCTCGACTCTGTGGGATCTAACATGACAACCCTGTGGGCTGCAGAGGCTGCTTTATATGTCGGCATAGACAACCGAGGAAATATTATTACCTCAGTGAGTACTAGTTTGTTTTGTCATTTTCATCGGTTAAATAAAGTTTCTATTTTAATTAACTAATTTATTGTTATCTTTAGTTTTACAAATGTTAGGTTTGCCCGTTTTTCTAATTGATAGAATGGTTACATTTAAAATAGAAAATAAAAAAAAATGGTTATTTACAGTTGCATTTCTGCAGAGGACAGGTGACACTGTTTCAGTAATATTGTATGATCACATGATATCAACTGTGTCGTACGGTTCTGGTATGTCTCTCTTAATTTACCAACAATGGGTTTCAAATTCATTTCCAGGCGACTAAGATTTCAGCCTGCACACTACGCGAGAGCCTGGACACGGAATTCTTTAACAGCTTTGCCATGGAGTTTTCCCCACGACGACTGCATTGGCTCTCAATATCAGCACAAGGAAAAGTACGATCGTCTATCTTGACCTCCTCACGGAATGTACAGTTCATTACAAAACCACTGCATTGACTTTTTAAGGCAAGGGGTAAATTGAACTTTAAGTGTGCAAAGTATGGTTAAAATTTTGGACCTTGTGGACGAAATTTTATAGACGTATAGACGTGGTGTGGTTTAAAGCTATTCTAATGAAGGTTGTCCAACGGAAACTAAAGATGATCAATAGTTTTACTTTGAGAGAAAGTTATGTAAGAGGTAGTAAAAACTCGTTTCAGAAAATATTAGAAATCAAGTGGAAGGGAACATTTTCGTTCAGTCCGGCCGGAATATGTGGGACCACCTTTAAAGGTGGTCCACTTTGACCGGTGTTACCGGTCGGACCGAGTACCGCTCTTCTGTACAGTACCCCGCGCACAAGTACCATGTGGCGGACACTGGTGTAGCCTGTGAACAGGCTTTCTGTTTGGAGCCTGTTCACAGTCTAACATTGGTGCATCTTTGTACGAATCGTCCACTTGTGAGTGTTCAGGTTTGCTGATGCACACATGTTCAACTATCATAAGTGGATCACTTCATAATAAATTGATGAATGGGTCGGCCATTTGTCAGGTGATTTCTGTTTTATTTTCGCTTTCGTTGTGTTTGGTCAACTGGATCAGGTCTGTGCAACCAGAATGTCGTCAGACTACCCGGATAGATTTCTCGAAGCTGGAGAGGGATGAAAAGACTATTCAGTTTACAGGTCAAAGTTGAATGGAGAGCCAACTTGTGTAGCCTGATAAACAGTACGACAAGAACGCGCGCACTGCTCATTAGTTTTCAATTGAATGTACAACGTTAATATTTTTCCTGCACACTTTACCTTCAATAAAACTTTCCGTTAATCGCTGTTAAGAGGTTAAAGTACTTACAATACAACTTTTCTCTCTATAAATAGTTACTTAATTTACACTCTCTCTGTCTTTCATACGCTTTATACTGTTGTGTTCGTCAAATGTTTTGAACTTGCCGCAAAAAATAAATCCGCAGCATCCTAGTCTTGCTCGGTAAATCTTTGATGAACGTTAACGCATGTCTTCTGACTGACAGCTTTCAGTAGCGAACAGCCGTTCGGAAATCTTCGGAGGCTGTCGTATCGTGTAGGTGTGATATCTAGGGGATTCAAAGCGATCCGCAAATGCCCGGAATTTTTCCTCCCTGCTGCTTCTTTGTTAATTCGCTGCTTTTTTTAGTCATCGTGTTTTCCGGTGAGGAAGTAAAGCGCAGGTTCGTCGGGGCTGTTAGCAGTCTGAAGCTCATCCCGTAACCGGAAACGCCACCATTCTTCCAAGTCCAGCCTGGCCACTTCCTGTCTAAGAGTATTGCGGTCTTGGCAGACGATACAAAGTCGAGAGCGTGGAGCGAAATTAAACTGTGCAAGAAACTGCTTGGTCACTGAACGATCGCAGAAATAAAGCAATAAGCCACCGTAACTAGAGAAAATCAGTAAATAAATTAACAATTTAATTAATTTATTAAAGACTAACAGAATAAAGAATTTTTACCCAGGAGAGTCAAAAGTCTAGCTATAGAGTGAAAGCTGCCTTGAGAATCTCGTATACCTGGACGTGTTTGTTTCTTGTCTCAGGGGCAACAAGTTTTACAACAATCATCCGCAGCACTTCTCCTCAAATGAGGAGGACCCCGGAGAGGGGTGATACAAGACGACACGACAACGGTTACTTAGTACAGGACAACGTAAAAAGGAAGAGGAAAAAGGAAACCGGAAGTATATCTGTTTACCGCCTGTTAGGGTTCGTTTGTTTAGCGTTTTAGTGGCTCCCCTATTTTCAGGTGAAAAACAAACCACACCGACAGTTTTTTGTAGTTGTTTTGTGTTTGGTCCTTGACACCCACTTGGGTTTGCGGTTGCAATTATGAAGCGCATTTGCGCACAGGTTAACCAGGCCCAGTGAGATGATGTAAAATGCCGCTTTTATTTAAGCTCCCCCTCCCCCCCCCCGCCCCCCCCCCCCCCCCCCCCCACACACACACAGCGCACCGCAATTATAGGCCCAACACACGGAAACCGATTATAAAGCCCCCTCAAAATGTATGAATTCGATTTATCACGACGTGTTGAAGTTTAATTAAACACTAGTACAGGGTTCGTACAAAAAATTGCAACCATTTTTCAAGGACTTTTCAAGGACCATGTTAGATTTTCAAGGACCACCTACCAGGAATATAATTTTTACAGACTGTACAAAAATGCACATCCCAGTATATTCTAATAAGGCTTTAATTTAAGGCTTGAACTGTTTGCTTCACCATCTTCTCTACATTTTTCAGTTCATTTGTCTTAAATTGATAATTAATTATTGCATAAAACATTGGGCACTTTTTGTAAATAACCATTAAATTCTCTGAGCTGTGATTCATATTCGGTCTTGGACAACCAAAAAGCATCAAAAAAAACTTTTTCCAGGCCACTACACTCAAAGGTGAAGAAAATTCAAGGACTTTTTAAGGACTTGCATAGAAATTTAAGGACTTTTCAAGGGAAAATGGAATGCAAGGACTTTTCAAGGACTTCCCCTAAAAGGACTAGGCGAAGAGACTAGGCGAACCTTGCAGTAAATGCAAAACATATTTTTATCAGCAATGCCTCAGCTTTTTTCTAAGCGCCTGTTATCAGCCCCTCCGTTTATAAGCCACCCTAAGAACCCCCTACGAGGTTGTTATAAGCAGCAGTTTACGGTATGAAGATGATCAGAATACAAATTTGATCGTCGCATAGTAATTGCAATTTAAGCAATTGCAAATTTTCCCGAAAAAAATGGGCCGTGGGTTCGAATCCCGTTGAAGTCCTAAAATTTTTCTAGGGTAAATTTATATTTGCTTAAATTGTAATTACCACTGCGACGATCATATCTTCATTTGAAAGTTTAAGGTACGTCAGATCTCACCATGCTCAATCTTCAGTCATCATCAATCATAAAACCTCAGCGCTGTTCCAATACAAACTTACCTAGTATTACTCCTAGTATCGGTCTTCTTGTCTTTTTCCCATCCTTTTGAACTAACAAATTCCACAGTAAGCTTGGGCCCCAGATTAACATAGCAGTCAACCACAAGAACTGGATGTTCGGGGTGAGCTGCGGTAACAGGGAAGAGTTTGGTGGCACCCATGAGTTCAAGGTAACGTTCCAACAAGTAGTATGCTGGGGCTGAGAGGTAAGATGCATCCTCTCTGTCAGGTGCTGTCACTAGATTATCCCCCGGTAGCAGGTCTGTTCTGCTTTCAGCGCTCTGAGCAGGTTCCTCTTTAAACGAGGTGTTTCCCCCTGTCTCTATGAACTTCTTAGCGACAACCAGGTGATTAAATCGGCAGGTGTGAATTCCGTTGGCTAGTACCTTTAAACTGAAGTTCTCATCTTCCCACCAGTACCTGTGTGAGATAGGATACCCGTGCACATGGTTTATCAACGAGTTCCATTACCGACTAAGATAGCAAAACACGATACTGTCGACTGTTGCATTGACGGAACAACAGGAATTGCTGGTTTCCCATGAAGGCTAAGAGACAGTGGTGCAGTGATAGGCTGCCTCAACCGGTTTTCTACGCTTAAAAAATGAAAAATGAAAATGTTTTCCCGGATAGATCACTGGTCCAGCCCCGCCCACAAAAAAGGTACCCCATCCCCTAAAGCCCAAACGACCAACTTTTCTTGAGGTTTGGTCCTCTAACAACTTACCACGGCACTTAACGTCAAAGTCTAAGGTACGGGGACTGATAATTCATTAACTTCATGCAGTCTAGAGAACTGCTGTTTTCTGCTACCTGAGGTGGTTGTAATGTTTTAGGGTAAATATTAGTCATAGAGGATACACTAAGCAGGGTCCAGTTCTTCAAAAGGTAGATAGCGCTATCCCCTGGGTACATCTCTATCCAGTGAATAACGCAACTGGTTTCCCTTACACTTAACCGCTGGACAAGCTATTCAACGTTTGAACGATCGGGGCCAGTAAAGTCTAGATCTCTAGATGTGTCCAGTCTAGATGTGTTGAGGTTAAACGAGTTACATACCTGTGCTTGTCATACTTGACGGTTTGAAGCTTGTCTAGGTTCATCATAACAGAGGTGTGTAAGAGACAGTGCGTAAAGGAGCCTTGATTGTGCACCAAGCTAGTAGCCGAGTCTGTGCTGTATTGCTGCAGACCTAACATACCATACTTCATCAGATCTGGTGTATTTTCTAGGTGCTGAATAACCTTTACCAAGGAGGTCATCACACTGGAAGATACGTCAAATTCCTTGTTGGAAGATTCCTCCCTGAAGACACAAGAAAACACAGCAACATGTCATAGCATCTCTTTTGCACTCATGTGATCTGTTGCACATCTTTTGTGGCCCGGGAACCAAGTTACTGGTTTTCCGAAACAGCTGACAACCCACCAATAATGGACCCTATAATATCTACCCATAATTTTAGTCTCTCGAATTTTTCGAAAGACAAACACCTCCCCAACGACTACTGACAAGAGAGTTATTTAGCTAATAAAAGACTGAAAGGATAGGTAAGGACGAAATACTTTAGTACTCAAATAGATCAAAAGTTTAGATTGTTACTCAAGTGTGATGCGGCGTCAAGTAAAGGTGATGTTACGGGAGACGAGTTGCAACGACGACTTTTAACGTAACATAACGTTGCAGCATTGTTTCGAATGGTTACAACATTGCTCTAGCATTGCAAAGCTGTGTTGCGCTAAAAATCGTTGTTGCGAATCGTTCCGTGTAACATCACCTTAAAGCTAAAATGTTCTGGAGGTGTTGGAGCCTGCGTGTTCTTATTGTGGAATTAGAATAAACTGAGTTTTGCACAGCTTCCTTAAAACAATATGTGTACTGAAGAACTTACTTCTTGGCGGATTGTTTCAGAAGATGGTTTTGCCACATAACACATGAATCATCCATCATGAAGATAAACGGCCACACATCTTGACCATGCTTACTCTCAACTCCGTGTCGATCTCGCTCCACAAGCCAATTTTCTGTGGCAAACTCCTAAATCAGTAATAAAGTAATAAATGAAAAAGAAAATTAAGTAATTAATTAGAAACGACGAAAAGACTACTGATGATATCAAATGGTATTTATATCACGGTGACGATATTTCCCACGAGTGAAAAAATCGCATGAAAGGACATGACAAATCTTGTTAACACGTTACAGGCAAGCGCAAGCTTGTTAAATCTTCTGAAGCAATATCAGCCTTGCTCTTTTTAAGGCGAACATCCAGCAAACGAACAAGCGTTAAGACTTACTTCCTCAGCTTTTACGCACAGAAACTTTGTAAAACAGATTTTCATGACAAGATTAACGATTGGTATTTTTTTGTACTACTTACGGAACAGGATGCAACTTAAACATACCTTGATGTAATAGCGAGCCGCACCCAGGCCCAGATTATCAGCGTTGGAAGGTAGACCGACAATGACGTGATTAGGCCAGGCCTTGTGATACAAAGCCATTTCTTGGTGCTTAACAAACACCAGCAGGATATGGTTCTCACCCTCCATGGCATGATACAGATTTAGAAGACCTAAAAAGAAAAACTGATCGTTTCTTGCACAACTTCTACTTTCAAGCAAACTATAGCATCGAATATAAGGTCTTTACAACTTGTCTTGTCTTTACCTCAAATGAATGAAGTGGTCAAAAACAACTGAACCTCCATTACGCGGCCACCCTCTATTAAGCAGCCAGCGATCAAACATCCGAAACAATTGTAGGAAAGAATTGTAAATTAAACCTCTATTAAACGGCCACCTATTGCCAACCCCGACCAGAGTAGTTCTCCCATTGTTGTCACCTCTATTAAACGGCCACCAATGAGATGATGCGTCAGTAGGCAAATGAAATAAAAGAACCTGGTTATAACTGACGTGATAAACTTCATTTTTAACCATGAAAAGAATTTTAAATTCTATTGGCTCAGACGTGACGTCTGTACTATGTGTAACAACTGTGTGATTGATCTCACCATACTCATGTCTGCCCGTACTCGGCATCATGATTGGACTCTTTATCACACCAACTGCATCTTCATCGCTTACAGCAGACTCTGTCTTAAGCGGTTTAATCAATTCCCCGTTCCCTCCAGTCAGCACCACGGGTAGTCGAAGACTGCGAAGTTGCTTCTCCTTCGTGAAAGTAAAACTCCGTAAGCAGCGATGTGGGATCAAAAACCTCAGCTTCTCACCACCTGGGAGGGCGAATAAATAGCTTAGAGGGGAACTGGGTCCTCTGTCCTCCCGATAGTTCTTGCAAGCGTCGCAGTGATGGTAAGTATCATACGCAGCCCAGAAAGAAAGCTTCAAAGAAGAAGTTGGTCGTCTTAGCGACCGTTTGAGGGACGTTGATTGGGTAGGAACGTCACCGGAAGTGGCGTGTCCGGAAGAGGGGTGTATCCGAAGCTTGCTGGTGCTGACGTATCTGTGCTCTTTTAGCACACAACTGAGTGGAAGTTTTGAGATTTCTTTGTACACAGGCCACGTCATTTTGTCGGCTTCATCTCCGGAAGAGCTAGAATTGTCTTGTATAGAGCTTTCCCCTGGGGAAGACAGGACTTCACTGTACACGTCCACACGGCGTAGTTTCTGTACTGTTAAGTGCAGAAGGCGGATGAAATGAAGGTAGGCGTGAGTTTTACCCACCTGTTATGATGAATAAATAGAATATAGCTATCAGAACGAGAAAGCTTTTATTTGCTGAACAGTCAAACCTGTCTAACAGGAGCTGTGTAACGAAACAGTGGAAACCGCCACCAAATTGAGTGAAACATAAAAATAACAGCTCAAAACTTTAAGAAGGTACAGATAACACAGCACATACAATAGGAGGCACGGATGGTCAAACGTAAGGAAGATTGAAACGGTTTGCAATTGTGTTTCTTAAAACTTGTTAGCCTAACCGTTTTTCAAAGATCGTTCCTTTTCTCAGTAACTTTTGATATAATGCTTGGGGACAATTTTTTTTTTGACACGAAGCAGTGATTTTATCATTTGCAAGTAAGTTCTTTGCTATCGTCAAGTTCCACTGTAAATAAGGACATGTAATTAGCAATAGTAACAAAATGAACTAGACAGCTGTGACACTGCAGTTCCTTTAAGCGAACCTCTATTTAATGGTAACCCTTTAACAAGCGGAAATCATTTCTCTTTACTACTGTAAAACTGATAGGAGCGATGGCAGCACCTCTTCCGAGCTCCCACCGAGATTTTTTTCATTGCCCTCATGACTATTAAAAGAGCACTGCCGAGATTTATCATACCAGTGCAACTATTAGAGTGTGTATGGACTTTAGTGGTAATTTATTCCCTTCCTTTTGCCAAAACAAGGACTTTGAGGTCCTTTTGTCGTTTCGCTCCTTCACTGTCATCATTTTCGTCAATAACTCTTATAATAGGTATGTAAAACCTTTATTAAGCCCCGGTCAGTAACTCATTGCCCACGGGTGATCGGTCGAGCGCTTAATACAGGTTTGACCGTAGTTTGTGAGCTATCAAATGACTGACTTGCTACTCGCCAGCGTACCTGTGGGGGTCCACTAAACAGCAGTGTTCTGGGGTGATACTTTTCAGCCCTAGAATTCTCCGCTTCAACCTTTCTTTTGTCATCATTCTGATCTCCTTGCCGGGAGCTGGGTGCCATTCCATACAGACGATGCAGGAGAGCGGGACCTACGTACAAAATAAGTAATAACGAGTAATGAAAAAGCTTTACTGGAGAATTTCTCTTAATCGCTTTTATTGAACTATTTTGAAAAAAAGGAGATTAAAAAAGAGTAGATTCTTGGTACTGTTACAATGCTTCCCCTGACAGGAGCGGCACAAAATACGGCTCAAAATGAGGTCCCAATACTAGTTCGTACGCATCGAATGTGGACTTGTAGCAGCAACTGTAACAGGCGGCCAACTTGCCAGCTGTAATAGGAACACTTGTGCCACTGTTACCCATGAGTAACTGTGCTCACATTGTGGTTCGCTCCGGCCTCCTGAATTATGTTCTTCAACGGCACAGCATTTAAAAGCCGAAACACTATTTGTCTCTATGGCCTGTCTTATTTGAATTATTATATCTTACCAATGATAGGCTGGTGATGGCCATGTCTTTCTATTTTGTCCGAATCTCTTGCCGTTTTCTTCTCTCCTCCTTTTTCTGTACTCGCCTTTGAATCTTCACTGCTGCTGTCCTCTCCCTCACTAGTGCCTGCATGAAAAAAGAATCAAATATGACTTCTGACCAGTCTCAATTCCGTGTGCGGTTGCAGTACTCCTTGTGAAATGACCTCTCACAGAGTACTGTCATGTTACACAAACAGGTGGAATCTTGAATTAATAACAGCCTTTATTATATCGTGCATGCGCACCAGTGAGTTTAGAGAAGCGTGTTTATATCGAGACAGCGTAGGATTTAAAAAAGCAAACAAACAAAGTGGATTTATGTTATTGGCCGTTCTCCCGAATATGAACAATTTACCGAATTATTTTAACATTGTAAATGGCTTGAACTTTGAAGTCATGTTAGCAAAAAGAGTTTGAATATGTCCTTCCGTAAATGTGTTGTGAACAGTGTCTGAAGTTTCGACAACCTGTGCAGTAGTCGTCACTACTGCCAGAGTCAAAGTGAGCTGTGTATGTATCGTCAGTTAATGGTATTAAACTCCGGTTATTGACCTAGTTGATCATTTAATTCGCAATGCTATTGGTCGTCTGTCAGTTAAGCCTAATGTTATCGGCAATGAAGACTCTAAACACAAGTGGTAACTGGTTTCGATCCTTCCTCAACCACCACAATACACATCGAGCTGTATAGTTGTCTGTTGCTGTCTTTTGGTTTTCCTAGAGTTGGTCAATGAATCGTTTGTAACTTCTGGCTTTGATTCACAGATATTTGTTCCAAGTTATGTTAACAAGTCTTCCAAAGTAAGTCGTTGCAGCAGTCTCTAATATACGTAACACATTCAGTAGAATCCTAAAATTAAAAACTCATCTAAAAAAGAGGGAAACTTAATCAATGCCGTTTCCGATAATTCATTGATATTGTATGTTTCCTTATTATTGTAATTAAACTTGAAGATATTGTACATTACTCACTAGGATACTGTATTGCTGTAGTTGCTTTCTGTGTGTGTGTGTGTGGGTGTCTTTTTGTGTTTATCGTAGGTTACAATGTGTGCGTGACTGTGTGGGCTTCACTTGATCACAGCCTTTTATCACTAAATATGTTTGTTTTTTTCCCTTTTTTTCTACTTTTATTTTGTATGTAAAGTTCAGAAAATCATTAATAAAAAAATATTTAAAAAAGAATCACATTGCTTAACACCACATACAGACAGATGATTAAATTTAAGTGAATGAATTGTCTATTACTATAATTATGTCGGAGCAAAATTAGTAGTGCATGCAGTTTACTATTATGCATTTACGTTATCGAGGGTATCTTTTAGGAGACATTCTTAGGAATTTCGTTTACGGTCGTTTAGTGTGCATAAACAGAAAGATCGAGGATTTCTTGCAGCGGTTTATTTATATCACTTCACCTGAAGCCATTCTGTTGCTTTCAGCAAAGGATTCCACTGCAGACATCCCATCTTCTTCAACAACATCTGAAGATTTTCATACAATTATTCACATGCTCAACCTAACCTACAACGATTCCCCAATAAAAACAAGTGCCAGGTACTTTTGGCCAGCTTCGTGTTTCACGAGTTGATGGTTTATCCACAGCCAATAATGAATTCCCTTTTCTAGGCGCTTTTGAAGCACAACTGAGCCTAATTATTCGTCGCAGAATAATTTAGTATTATCAACTGAGTTGATAAAGTACATCTGAAGTTTTGAGCACTAGCCCTTTGTCAGATCGAGTCAAAGTTGTTATGTTTACTTCCCCAACAACAAATCACTACAGTTTATTTTGAAAAGAGCCCCTTTATCGAATTATTAACCAGCCTTGTTTTCGGTAGTTGACAATTTGATTTCTAACGCCTTCTGCCGACTAATGGGAAGATTTGTTTTAAACCAACCCGATGTAAATATCCCTGTAATTTTTAACTGCCAAGAGCAACCAAAAAATGCTTACATTAATGTTTAGCATGATAATACATATCAGTCAACTACAGTGAAACTGGCCCCAGTATAACGTATTGGTTTTAAGACCGGTACGTTATAATTATCGGAGTCCTGTACCATACTGACAATTGAACTATTACTGAGGTGACGAGTGTCCCCGGGGTATAGGGGGTCATTATTTCGGGGATCACTGTAATAGTTTGTTTTCTATATAGACCAAAATGTTTTTACTGTTTCACAGTTCATGAAAGAGCGGCAAGTTTCACTGTTTAAATGAAGGAAGTGACATTTACAATGCAGTAAATGGTCTGTGGTCATCTGAAAGAGGTGAGCCTTGATCACTTTATCGTTAATCCATCACGGTCGGGCCAGGGTCCCAAGCCGGCAGGAATAAGGTAACCCAGTATTAACGCGAAAATTGAATTCAAATATAAAAGCCTACAAAGAAAATTCCTTTTAATTCTTTTAGCCTACAAATTTATGCTTGGACGCTCTAAAATGACTAGTTCAAATTGACTGGGAAAATATTTTGAACGAAAGAAAAAGATAACCCGGATTAAAATTCAACCCAAGTTAGCGATAGAGTTAGGATTTTGCCACCGTAGCGAGATCTACTGATATTTTGGCCCTTAGCCACTAGTGGGAGGAAATCAAGAGATTGAGTTGTGTTAAGTTTATATATCGAATGATGGAGCTTCTTCACTAATGAGTACATGATAACAACAAACCAAAGATAAAATAGTTGAATAAAAAACGTTCAATGGTTATTATTCACATTCATCTCTGTATCGACAGGTGTTCAAGTAGTTCTGGTAACGACTAGTGAAGGGCCTGTAGGCAGAGTTTTCTTTGTTCCGCCCACCCTAACTGATCCCCAAATTCTTAGCCTTTTTAATTTTTCTTATCACGATGCTAGGTGAACGCCAAAATAAATAAATAAACACATATTCGTAATAAATTCACCCGGTGTTCTTAAACAGGTCAGCGCGTGGTGGAAAGAAGAATTTCATAACGATTCTATTTTCTTAGGATGCCTAAGAAAGCACTCACCAAACTTCGAGTGGCAGAGCGTAAAATGAAGAAAGCATTAAACTTAAAGGGGAACCTCTCCATCACTTTGCCTTCCCTAGCTCTTAACCGCCTCTAGACATCCTTCCTCCCTCCCTCCTGACACCCCGCTTTTTTTCCCTTCCCCTCCCTTTCTTTTTTCCGTGAGACTCGTCTAATATTAGAACAGAGTTAAGACCTACCCGATATATCGGGACTGATAACCACTCCACTTGCACTGCGCAGGGTTATGACTGACTTGCTGGAGGCATCCTGTTGAGGACCAGGGACCTGTTTGGGTTTGGGTTCGGTCCACTCCCTGTAGTAAAGCGACTGGTGTCTTGGGTTTGACGTCACAACGGGTGGTCGTCCCAGACCAACCCATCGAGTCTGTGGAGTCGTAGGCAAGAGCAGATGCTTTGGATAACCATAGAAATCTGTTTGGAATGCCTTGAACACAGAGCGAGATACCAGAATCACTGGTAATGGATAGGCGGAAGAATAATGGCTTGTTCTGCACACAGTACCACTGCCTGCTCCATTGGAATCATCTTTTGAGTCTACTTGGCCATTAGGCTCATTGCTCTCGACACCTCGCGAGCCCGAGCCAGAACCAATGTAACAGGCTATCGCACTGAATTCCAGTTCCAATGAAGATCGGTAGACAAACCCTCTGTCTATCAACCTCAAGTCCATGTACTTCAACGACCTGGAGAGATACACACACAGAGGGTCACTTTCTCATGGCCTTATTTTCAAATGCCATCCGAGATCGCTCACTCACAATCTCTCCGTCGTCCCTCTCAGTACGTCCTCGGACCGTCTGAGTCTAACTTTCTTAACCCTGTACTTCCTACTTTTTCTACGTTTCTTGAGCAAAAAGGCATTTCTGCGCTTCCTAACCTGTCAAAACACTCTTCATAAGGTTGGGCACCTCTTCTCACTAGTGACTAAGGGCACTTAAAATTGTGAAAACTGGCTGGCCCGGTCCAGTCCAGTGGTCAGGAGAATTCCACTATTAATCAGAACTATCCAGCCAGATCAGTTAATTCCTAAATGAGATGCACGGATGTGATGGGTTGAAGTAAAAAATTGAAGAAAAGATTAAAATGTCATTTTTTTACCATGACCGGTCTAGCCGGTCAGTTCTGACTTTTTGAAAGCGCCGGCCTTGTATTCCAAACAAAGTTGGACTGTACACGTCAATTGACTGCATTTCTTTACCTGGGAAACGTATCTCCTGGCCTCTCTCGGCCACTAACGATGATGATGCAAGGGAGATCGTGGAGATCTTCAAAGAATCGAGGGTTCCATTTTTCAGCTGGCTTACTTTTGGCTTTCGTCTGTCCTGAAATAGTTAAGCATAGATGTAAAACAAAACAAAACCATGTTACTTGTCACCCGCCATGGATGACAAACCCTATGTTTTGCTGTCAGTTAAAATGTTACAAGAAAATGAGACGATAATATTATAATACAAGGCCATGAAAACCTCTTGGTTACCTTGCTCACCCTCAGGAAACTCTACTGTGTTTTGTTAACATGGCAGGTTTGTTTGCTTGCTAAATAGATGACTAGGGTCTTAATACTGCATCACACAAACTAACATCACACAAACAATCCATTCGTCTAACACCACCATTCACGCAAGGACTATCAAATGTTTCCAGAAAAACCCCAGTCAAGAGTGAAGGCCATCAAGGGAAACAATCCTGAACTGACGCAACTACGTCGTCAGCGTTTAGTGGGCACAAAATAACGAGTAAGAGCAACTGTATCGGGAAACAAAACAGCCAGTATTCAGCTTAAGCTGTGCCTTTAATACAAACGCACCCCTTTTTGGACTGAGTAGTGTAGTAATTGCTTTTGTGTTTAAAGTCTTAATTTGTTGACATAACGGTGAACGGTGCGATAATACCAGCTAGTTATTAACTGCTACAAAGGCCTAAAATGAAATATCTAGTCACCTACCTCTTTGTTCCCTCCACAGTCTTAGACGATTCAAGAAATAATCCTCAATTTCCAGTTCATTAACACCATTGTCATGGATGATGGCGAATCGAAACTGAAATCCAAGCCTAAAATGGAAAAGGTTTGAGAAATAATTAAGCAATAGACCACACTTTCTATGGGTTTACCGGCGTGATAACCCACGCGGGATGTTGGGAGAACACGAGAAAAGCTTGTAAATCACGAGCCGAAGGCGAGTGATTTACAAGCTTTTCGAGTGTTCTCCCAACATCCCAAGTGGGTTATCACGCCGGTAAACCCATAGAAAGTGTGGTCTATTGCTTTTATAAAATAACTTTTAGTAGAATGGAGTATTTTAGGTAAAAAATATGGTTCTAGTACCGTGATCAAGTCATGTCTTCTCTCTAAAGTCATCATAAGCCAATCATGACTCACGATTTAATAGCGTTGAACTTTCTCAAAACTCAGTTCAGTCAAAGAACAAACAGCAGCACTTCAAAACACGAGTTTTTGCACTCATTACATGATAACTTATGAAAGCTGTTTTACAGGAAAAGTCAACACATATTCATGCGAACGTACAATGAAAGAATACGTTCATGGTTTGTTTACTACAGAAGTAGGAATTAATTGAACATCAGACTGTACGCAGCTGTATTTTGTTGAGTCGATCCGTAAGAATTTCGTTGTTACAGACGGAACTTGCAGTTATTGTAATAGAGGACTTCATTCACTTTTAACAAGCCGCAGTGGTTTAAGATCTGTTTTCTGGACTTTATTATGATCAAGAAATGCTGCGGTAACGACGTGGCTGCATTTGCGAAGTTGTCGCATGTAACTTTATATGCACGTACAGCGACCGATGGAAATATGTCAGTGGTGGAGAAAGGTTTCTTTGCCGTAGCCACATATTGGCGTTAATATTTGTCGATTCGTGAAGTGAGGTGGTTTGAGGTAGGTTATGGCATCGATATCACCGACTAATTTGTGCAAATGTTGGAAAAAACCAGCCCGAAACTCTGACATCTTTCATCATCGTTGGCAGCTTGTTTACAACTTACAGCGGCCGATTTTGTACATGTACCATATCTTGATCAGAGATCTCTTTTTGGAACAATTTCTTTCATTAAGAAATTTAAGTTGAGATAAAATAAATCAAGAATGCTAAAACTATCCGTTTTGTTGCTTGTTGGCACATCGTTAAGTTTTCCTAGAGACTTTCTACACCAGAAATTCACACAGTTGTGGTCTTTGTCTGCGATTTGGCATCGTCGTGAAATGTAAACTGTTTTTCAGCTTTGTACTTTATAACTTCCAAAGCTATAGCAGTAGCGAATTGTGACGCTCAGTAATAAAATGTGGAAACCAACGCTTTTAATATTAAGAAGGGCTGGGTAAGTAACTTGTTCTGTTTTTTAGCCTTTCTAAAATCGTTGTTTGCAGATCAATAGCCGGTTTTGTTTATGGCTTGTGGTCCGGATGCCTTTTTCTATGGGTTTACCGGTATAATAAACCATAGGTTTTTGACCAATCAGATCACGCGTACTATCTCAGTTATTTTATAAAAGGCAATCCAGCTCTTCAAGCAGCAAGGATACAAAACTCATTCCAGTAACTGGATGCCATTTTTTTACAAAGAATTGACAGAAACGACTCTGAATGTAAGCTACCAAAACACATTGGTTTTACCAGCTGAGTTGATAATTAAGGTAAATTGGCCACCATTTTCTGATAGGTTCAAAAGCAGAAGGTTCGAGCCGCCGCCCGGCGCTTATAGCCCCGTCACTTATGTTATGATAAGCCAGCCCACCGTTTGTGAGTTAATAAAAACAAATTTTTAGAAAGTATCTCCGCTTCATTCTTTTATTCTAACGAATTGTTCGCTTTATAAGGCGTTCTACTGTAGAAATTACATTATTAGAAAAACGTCATTAGGCCAATATGCTTAATGATGAGGAATATAGTGAAACCATGATATAACAAACCCCTCGAACAACAACTAGGGATAACAAACGATATTCTTTACATTAGTTATCGCAAAATGTATCTAAAAGGACCCCGACATTGAAAACTTTACTTTTCATTATTTCATTACATTTCCTTTCGAAAGTTCACGGTTTGGTTTGACTGTACGCTCTACTTCAGACAATTTAGAGAAGTGACCAACCAGCTCCTGGGATCGATTACGAGCTAACAGCTTTACGGATTAGTCCGTGGTTTCCCAAGGCAACCAATAACCAATCAAAGCTTCTTATTCTCCATACTAACAAGAACTAGCATTTAGTCCTCCAAATGCAATGAACTTACCTGTCTCGAGTGTTTTTTAGGCTCTCAAATGCCAAATTAGCAAGCTCAACAGATGGAATCCTAATAACAAGCATAGCACCGCTGCCATCTGCATTGTGTACAGGAGACTCGATAATCTCTCTCATGATCTGGATCGTCTTCAGCGTGCAGTGTGGCTCGGCTGGCTTGATACCCGCTGACCACATGATAGCAGCACAGTAATGACGAATGAGAAGATAGCAACGCAGTACACTCAGATTCACATCATCTGTGGTCCTTTACAATCAACAAAATCAACAAATCAGGCAGGTTAATTAGATTCTTGCAGAAAATCGAGGGGGGAATTTTTGCTACAAGCGCTTTTAGGTTTTGATTGGCCCAAATATATTGTTAAGGTCTGATAGTCTGATAAAGCGAACTTAAAAAGGTCATATCTGGTCACGAACTTTTGAACTGTACCCCTCCCCTTTTTATGTACAACGATGGAAACTTTAAAGGATGTTTATTTCACAAAAATAATCTCTATTTTCCTTGATTCTACTTTTCTTACAGAAGTGCACTGGCCCGCAGGTGGCTAATGCAAATCTTAGCAGGCCAGTCAGTGGTAAGGTTTATTGAAACTTTGGAGTTGAAAAACAGCAAAAGCATATTTTTTAAACTACAGTTATTTATACAATGTGGTGATTATCACGCGATTGGTCATTATACACGATCTATCAGAGAAGAGACACAGAAATGACGACAAGAGAAACTTGTTTTCTTCGTCTTTTTCAACATGGCGCGTAATTTAAAAATGTTTGCGGGGCTATTTAGGATCAAGTGAAAGCCTCCAAAAAAGTTTAGCAGGAGCTGTTTACGAAGAAGAAAAATAGAGAAACCGAGAAAACAAGAGTTCTTGACGACTTGAAATGCCTAAACTAGAAGAAATCTTAATCATGTGTCATCGCTACGATAGACTTGCTCGAAGTTTTGAAATTATTTTTTGCGATTATTTTGCTTTAGTCAGTACCTGCTAGTCCTTAAGGCCATCTTTTCAAATGCGTCATCTTGTCTGACCAGTGGAAACTGGTGAGTCCATTTAATTGACTCACAATATTCCTTCATTCCAAAATATGTTCCTTCATTGGTCTCCATGCTATCATGAGAGTTTTCCAATATACTGGAGGGAACTCCATCTGCTATAAGCAAAGATTATTATTAACACGTTTCTTTTTCCCAATCTATATCCCGATAGTGCGACTAAAACTGAACGCAACAAATTCCCATTTCATGGTAGCCACAGCCAGAGATTTCTGAAATTCCCTGACTTTCCTCTGACTTTTTCCTGACAAATGTAAAATTTCCCTGACCAACTGAATTAACAATTTCACACATCAGACTTGATGATGGACTCAACCCTCCCCTCACAGCCATCCCTGCACCTACTTATTCATACTGTCAGCAAGTCACGTGCAGTGTACAATACAGTGCATCAATTGACAGTTCATTTACATAAAGAAAAAAAAAAAAAGAAAAAAATATATGTTCTTGAAAAGCCAACTTGGGTTTGTAGTTCAATTTCATTCTACCAATACAACACGATTCATGTCTGTAACCGGTACAAAAGAATTTTAACGTTAGAAAACAATAAAATAGAGGGGAAAGAATAAATTTGTACTCTTAAATTTTCTCTTTTCCCTGATTTCTTTCAAATATTAAACTTTTCCGTGACTTAAATTGAAATTCCCTGACCTTGAAGAATTTTTTTTCCCTGACCATTTCCTGACCTGTGGCAACCATGCCTTTTCTCTAACAAAACAATATTGACCCCAAGCACCGCTTTTTAAAGACCTATTGTCGGTGCTCCCTAAAAGGCTCAAATTCTTGAAACGGTGTCGAAATACTGGCTGTTGTGGTTAAAAGACATTAAAGCCATAATGCGACTTGCTGTTACAAGTCAAGACCGTCAATGGCGTATTTTGATCAGTGTAATCTACCACTTTCAGTAGTTTCATTGATTGTAAAATTTGTCCAGTCTGTGCGTACTAGTTAACTGCGTTCGCACACTCACCATAACTTTAAGACACTGAGGGAGTACAAAGTATTTCTGCATAAGTTTTCATAAAGGATTACAGAATGATACATTTCCGGACCGCGGAATTCTTTTTCCGCACAAAACTCTCTTTTCAAATATCTTCAAAATTATCTGGTTCCACCAACATTTGGGAATGAACGCATCGTATGCAATCAGGCCTCTCAATGGTTTCATAAAACAATGAATAAATGACCCCTAAAAATAATAGAAATGGATATAAACGCAAATGTTTGTCCAAATACTTGATATTGATTTATCCGTTGGATAGAGCTGTCCGTCGCTTGAACAATCGAGACCAGGGGTCAATTTAATAAAACTTTTACACCTGCAATTTACAAGTGTAGCCATTGTTTTAGATTCTGAAAACAATAGCTACACTTGTAAATCACACTTGTAAAAGCCCAGGTGATTACACTAGAGTGAAGAGAAGATTAATGCCTTTATCGTGATTATCCTAACCTGTTTCAGATCGCACGTCAGACCAGTAGACTTCATTGTTGGGATCAACAAAAGAGCAGTTGGTTTGGAAAAGATACGGTGTCGCTGTCACTAACAACACAACCACATTGTGAGCCTCCAAGAACTCTTTGTAGTATGGAAAATCCAAAATTCCGTAAGGACTCGCGAAAAACTGCGCCTGATCAAAAACAAGGACAAACAGCGTTTCTGGTTTACTGTGCACTTGTTCAAGAAGCTTCAGCAACTGTTCTTGAGATTCTTCCATGGTGTTGTGTTTGATGACATACTTTGCAGCAGTTTTGAACAAGACTGCCTTATCGGCACTCTCTAGGTCGAGTTCAGACAGAAGGCCAGAGCTGCAAAGCCTTTGCGTGGTTTGATTATAAAGTGACGTCAAAGGAGGCACGATGATGGTCGCTGACACTGCCGTGAAGCAGTTAAGATCAAGAGCGTTTTTATTTTCACCAATATTGCAAACTTGGGTAAGTAGTTGTTTCGCCATTAGATGCTGACTAGCAAACAGAGTTTGGTTCTGAATGTGATGATAAGTAGTAGCCGCCGCAACCCGAGGCTCTAGTCCTGCAGCTTCATCTGCCATCACCTTTGTTCTTGCAAACCCGTTGAATGGCACAAATACTAACTGTCCTTGACCCATTGCCTCTTCAAAATTAGTGATCATTTGTTCTAGAGCGTCACTAGACAGTTTGAAAAGCTGTTCAAGTCTGCCGAGATTGTCGGCAATACGGGCTCCAACAGGATGCCCTATCATGGCCTCAGAAAGGTACTTGGCTTGGAGGATGCTTGTAACAAGCAGACAAAACTCCGGAGACTTCTTTTGCGATGTTGCTAAGATGAAAATAAAGTCAGGTACTGGTATCTTTGGAAACTTGTTCTGGTTGTGTCTATGAATTTCCAAGACAAATCTCAAGGCTCTGAAGATAGCGTTGTCCAGAGATACTGGCGATGACACAATTTTGACCCGTCCTTTAGAATTTGCTGCTGTAAGGCTTGCCAGCACAGGCAGCTGCACGTGCGTCACCGCATTGCTCTGAGCAAGAAGGTGTACCTGTTGTTGCACAGAAGCAGTTAACTCAAGCCTGGCATCTTGCAGTAACTGCTCAATGTCCTCCCGACTGATACGATCATCATCAACAAACTGAGTGAGATACTGAACTGTAAGCAGCACAGCCATTTGGGTGGTAAGGCAAGGTACACTGCTGCTGTAGTACGACCTGGCTGTTTGCTCATGACTCTCAGGCGTCCCCGCTGATAAACTGCTGTGAACGCTTGAAATGCTACCAAAATGGTTATGGTCTGACACAAGGGGAGGGTCAAAGCAACCCACAAGTAAGTCGCTGATGATTATGTCCTCTACACTACAGGGTATTTTTGGTATCGAGTGTTGACACAGCAGTAGTACTGGCCGAACACTGCAGGCTGTGGTAAGCCAGGGTTCTGATGGCAGGTCAGCTGCTGTATCAGAACCTGCTGTAGAGGACCTTGCTGTGTCACTTGAGTGACCGTCATCTGAAAAGCAGTAATTTACAAGGAAACATTCAGAAAATAAGCCACTCCTATAATTCGAATTGCCAAAAAGATCTCCCAAAACCCGGGGTGAGAATATAGCCTGAGTGCCGGTCAGGTGCAAAAGGGGGAGGGGGGGTAAGAACATGCGAGTGAAAGGTGGAGGAGGGAGAGGGAGCGCCTGCGGTGAAGATTTCACCGAAGAAACCTGTTTTCTTCAATGCCTGTAAATGCATCGTGCTTGTTTCTTTTTATATCCGCTTCGACAAGTTACTTGCTACGGCTCAGCCAATCGGAAATTTGCGTCCGCCAGCGGCCATAGAAATGAAAAAAAAAAAAGGTGGTCCCTTTCCTTTCTCCCCTACACTTTTCGACGCCTGCCACGCAGCCAACGGAAAATATATATTTGAAAATTGCCCTCAAATACGTGCAAACTATACGAGACGCTCCCGCACGTCAGCTTTGAAAAGCAGACTTTATGGACACTTACGGCTACGAACCCGTTTACATGATGTGTTTAAAGTTGGCATGTTCATTTGGATTAAGATGTCACAATACTTCTTGCTAATTCGGAAGCAATATTGTCCTTTGCGTATTAGAACAACTGATTACTGACATATAAACGTTCCTTTAATTGAAAGCCCGACTGATTTTAAAATGAAAATTTTCCTCCTAAAATAAGCCCCTTTGAATAAACCCCTCGAAAACAAATTCCGGTGAAAACTATAAACTACAATCCCCTATTTTCGATTTTCTCTTTGTTCTTATGCTACTTGAGGTGCGTTAGTTGGTTATAAAGATGCCATACCACTTCCCAAGGGTGATTCACTTCCAGCAGATTCCCAGCGCCTTCTCTTTGCGGACAGAACATGGTGGAAGGTTTGTTCTGCGTGCATCTGATTGGTGGGATGTAAAAACACCATACCATCCTCTCGTGAAGTTTCTGCAATGCTTGCTCCTTGCAAGGACGCACTATGCGACTGTAATGACAGCAGATGAAGAGGAGCTATGGAGAATATAATAGAAAGACAAGTCTGATTCATTTATGTGTATATAAAGTCCAAGTAAGTACAGTATATGTAAATCCAGCGATAGGAAACGTGATGTTTAAAAAAATACTTTAAAACTTCAAACGCAAATAGAACGTTCTGAGTCTCCGTCTCCCTTGGTTTTTGTTTTAGTGCAAAAACAACGACAACCGACATAATTTTCTTTTTTTAAGGAACACATCAGCAGAAATACCGGTACGATGGCGATTTTACTGAATTACTTACACTACTATTTATTATAGCTTCTTGCTTGAAACAGCAATTGTCTAGTTGTCTTGACTATCCTGTTCATAATCTATTGCCGGCAATGGACAAACGGTACAACTAGTATACAGAGGAGCAATATCCCGCAAATTATTCCCGCTGTAACATCAGTAAAGCCACTGTATTTCGTTGTTGTTACCTGATGAAGCAGCAGTCCTTGACATTTCGCTATTTACATCAGCATCACCTGATGTATAGGGAGGAGGAATGTATGGTCCTGCCAATGGAAATGTTCTTTTTCTTCCTTCCACTGAAAAAAAAAATTGAAGAGAGAAAATTTACAAAAGTTCTTGCAGGTCCTGCGGAATTCTGTTCAAGTACGGCCTAAGTAAGTGATCAGTGAAGCAGACTATTGGGCACTTGATTTCGTATTTATTTGTTCATGTAGTTACAGTAAATACCCGCGAATAAGAATCTTGTTTTTAAGAACCTTTTAGGCTAAGATTTGCGAGTTAGGCCCCCCTATAAAATAACCTGTTGAGGCTATAATTTGAGATTAAGCTGAATACCACAAAATACTCTTAGCTACAATGATTTTTTTACTTCCGAAAATAAGAACCTATTTAAGAACCTAAATAGCCTAAATTTGTGCTAATTACCATGCATGTAAGAACCAGTCTTACTCTAGTCTATTATAAGCTACCTTGGAAAAATGTAAGTTATTACTCGCGTTTTTTTTTTACTGTTTTATTTATTATCTTACAAAAAAATTGCTGCAGGCTTAACGAAGGGTAAACAAAAGCGTTCAAGGTCTTAAGAGTTGCAAAGGCTGTCAACAAAATCCATAGTCACTACATTAACCAACAATCAGTTCCACAAAACGGTGTCCAGTTTCTCCAGGTAGAGTTAACATTGTGAGACCATTTAGACTCACAATATTGTTCTCTGTGTTAGAGAGGTGAAGGAAATAAGGCGAGCATTACATGTATTAACACTAATTTTTTACTTTGCAATAACAATGGAACATAGCTTGAAGCAGCTTACATAGGGAAATAATTTTACACGCCTGTTCAGGAATCAGTTCAGGGATTCATGAAACCACCTACCTTTCCAGGGGATAAGTGGTCCTTTACGAATCCTTCCAGTGGGTTCTCTGACTATATAGTACTTCAAATGCTTTTGTTTCTTTGGTTGTGTGGCCAGCTTTAGATTAATATGACTTGAAAATTCAGTAAAGTATCTGAAGCCTTTTGCTCCACAGCCAATGCAGTTTCCACTGAACCCTAGCATTGTAACATTGTTCTTCTCATCTGGTAGAAATCTTCTGTCTACTTCAGCCACTAACACCATTCCAGGAAGCATTGGAGATTTAGCCCCAACCAGTAAAAAGCCTTCTGAGGCTTGGACCTGTTTACTACTCAGATGAGAAAGTCGTAGTTCACCACCAGCCTGACACAAACCTACAAATAATAAAAGAGACCACTACTTTATTAGGAAACAGTAACTGTAATATACTTGTAACTTCAAACTGAAGTACAAGCAGGCACATATACATGTAGCTTTATAACTACAAGTAGTACCTGGCAATAATCATTAGTAAACTTAAGAAAAGTTAGTTTCAATAGAAACCGTTGTTCTGTGAAACTGCAGAAACAAAAATTTAGTTTTATCAGTTTGACTAAGTATGGTAAAGCAAATTTGCCACACCAAAGAAGAGACGTTCTAATGTTTTCTGCTACTGTAATGAACATCCAGATCTTTTTGTAATTTGTACAAAAACCTTGAATTGGATCCCTAAATCAATAGTTCACTACTTAAACTTTAATATCAAATAAACAAAATAAATTATGATTAACAAAGAAGTATACTACTTGTGAAGGACAGATTAACATGTATGCTTAATATTTTCTACAACAGAGATCTCTTGCAGTTTTTATGGTTGCAGTTGTGAGCCTCAGAATGAAATCTTCTGACAGCAAGTTAAACATACATTTTTATAGAGATGAGAACTTAGCAATTGGAATGAGGGTTTAGAATTATAGTCTTTGCCAAGAGCTTCTTACTGGTTACGTAGCTTGCCAATCAGGCATCAAGAGAACTGGGATCAGATCAACCCCTCAAGCTCACTTAATGATAAAAGGTTCTGTGCACTTGGTTGATCCAATTCCAGTCAGATGCAAGTCTTGTCAATAGACCATGACTTCTGAATTTTTAATTTCTGTACAATGTAGCTAATTTACTATTAATACAATGTACCTTTTTAGGCCACTGCCTACCATAATTTTTGTTCACTCTACAGTATTTGACATTAGTTTCTGACAATCTCTCCTTGTTTCCCACATGAAAAACTGATTTAACGTATGATAGTTGTTAATAATAATTTTGAGCAATAAAATAAGAGCATGGGAGATTTTATCCATCACGTACAATGAAAATCTTGATCTGACCTATATTTTACAGCTTACAGTGATTGTGCACCCATTGCTATCTGATGCTCCAACATTGTATACCTAAATCAACACTCAAGTGATCACAGTTATACATTTGTTGGAAACTCATACAGAGTAACCCACTGTGTAAAAAAGTGAGAAACAAACAGGAGTCATTTTAGAAACTAGGTTTAGGATTTTCATTGATGAAGTGAGTGTTTTTTAAGAACTTCTATGAGTCACATAATGCCAGTCACCCGTTGCTATCAGATGCTTCAACTTTGTATAGCTAAATCAACACTGAAAGTAATCATAGTTTTGCATTTGTTGGAAACTCGTACAGAGGAACTTATCTGTAAAAAAGTGAGGAACATACAGGCTGGAGCAATTTCAGTACCTAGGTTTATACCTTATTATTATCATTATTATTCTGACATGTACCTGGTGTTGTACAAATGGGTCCAGATTGTACAGGTCTGCTATGCATACCAGCTGATAGTGTTGATCGCACAGGCTCCTGATTCATTGAATGTGACCCAGTATAAGAAGAACTTCTCATTCTACTGTGTCCTTCTTCTTCATCACTGCTGGGCCTCGCATCACTTGACATGTCTCCATGGCCAGTTTGGTTGATGGACATGGGAGGTGTGTGCGGTACCTGCATTAGTCTGGGAGAGTCTGACAAGAGCAGAGAACAAAGTACATGGAGATAAGATTAATAATTTGCATCCAACTTTCTTTCTCTTAAAATACACCCTTAAGCCACATGTTTTTTTGCTAGCTCAGATTAAACTTTCAGCAACAACTAATAATTCAAATTGTTGTGAAAAACAGTGATAGAGAGGAATGGCAGATAGTTATATTTATTCAATTTCCTGCCATTTAATAAAAGTTATATAGCCTTATGCTTAGACATAAAACTTTGACAATGTTTTAGGTCTCCAAAAAATTCATTGGATATCTTAAGTATCACAGTTTTGTTTGATAAACAATTCTTTTATATGGACCTGATTTTCTTCACCAAGTCATTTACACTTAGGTTTCCATGTCTGTGCTTACAGAACCAAACTGTTGGTCTCACCATTTGGCTAGAGCAAAATAATGACTACCATTAATTACTGTTACCCCCCTATGATTTAATTATAAGTAAGCACAAGCGGCCTTTATATTGGGTGTCCTATTATTATGATTGTTAAGAAAAGTTCAAGCCTTTGAACAGTTCTTGTTAACTTCCTAAAAACAAGAACAGCCCAAAGGCAATGGCACTGGCATTTCAAACATGCTGATGGTTTTTCAAAAAAATAAATTCATTTTCAATTAAGAATTTTATAGAGTGCCAGTAATAATATGTTAACAGATACTGTTAATTACTTCATGTGCCAAAGAAACATTAAGCTGTAGTTTAAGTCCTATGAAAAGAATTGTCAGTGGCATTATTAGTGAGAATAGGACAGAATAGCTGCAAATAGTTGCAAAGATAATTTAATTATTAATTTATTATCAACAACCTTACTGTACAATTGCAAGCAAATATGAGTTCACAAAATAAGGCATTTGGGTTGGAATTACAAAAAAAAAGAGAATAAAAAAAGATGATCCCAATATAATCACATTAAATAAGTTCTATCGAACTGCTTAATGGCTTTAGAATATTCAAGTTAACTATTTGAACTCCTATCCATTAGGTAGAGTGTTATATTGGTGAGTAGATTAGAGTGGTAAGGACATTAGTGAGATATATTGGATTAAGAGACAAGGGCATACATGCAATCTAGAACACCTGAGAACAATGCTGTAATTTGATCAGTCTGAGCACATATTTTAGCCAGGCTAGTCAGAATATAAAACTGTTTCAAACTACCCATACATGTACTTGGTAAGGTGCTATGAACATCAAATTTACAACATGAATTTTTCATTGTAGCTTTTAAAATATGTACCAAATTTTCTTATTTTCAAGACATACCAAATAATGGCAAAAACTCTGTAAGAATTACATCTTGTGTACTAACATCTCTCAAAGTACTGTAAGTCAGCCACACTTCCATTTACCTGCCTCAGGCCTGAAGAATTATGCTTCAAAGTGTACATTAATTTTCATGTATAACAGTTGAAAACTGGTAAAACATCACAACACTGAATACAGTGTAAGAAGATGTAGATAGACAAAGCCCCCCAAAAAGTGGATACAAGTAACGTTGGCATGCAGAGTCTATATCATAAGCAGATCAATTAATAGTGCTTCCTGAAGTAGCCAATATATCTTCACTGAAGACAATGGAAAAAAAACTGATACGTCCATGAAAAAGATAAGAGTGAGAAGTAACTTACAATAGAGCACTGAGTACCTTATGAGTACTTTGACAGTGAATGTATTCTCAAATTATTTTAATCAACAATGTTGTAGACAGCATTTATGTGCAGTATGTGGTCTATATGTGATTGCAGCAATGGGACTTAATAGTATTGAGGCATTATAAACATTGGTGGGCAGATATCCCGTTTGATGTTACAAAATTGGCACAGCAGCAAACATCTGTATATTAAGTTGAAAGTAGTCAGTATTGGATACATTGAATGGTGGCACGTGCAGTTATTGTGTCATGCGAGAAAAGGTATAAAAACATTGTTCAACAGATACAACTACTTCAGTCATGTGTTTTCACAAATCCTGCATCTAGTAACCTTTAAGTTGATAAGTGTCCAACTTTAAGCAAAGATATGCACTGAACTCTTAAAATTTCCAAGTGTCTTAAAAGCTATTAGCAGCTGGCTGATTGTTTTCAAGGATGGGTGGGACAGGTGAATGAATCTTATATCAATATTACAAAACAATTCAATATCATTGCCCCTAGTCATAGCACATTCCTAACTTTAATTTAGAATTGATTCCCATATGTGTACTTTCAAAGGTTCATGTGCAAGTACACGTACAAGGTGTTACTTACATTTTGTCTCTTTACTGAACCATTCCATAAGAATAATCCCAGTGACTTCTACATCATTACCAAGATTTTACCAATATTGTACACAGCATATCTATGTTGTATCATTTTAACAATCACAATTTTGACTGGAAACAGATCTATTTAAACTGATATTAGGGCAAAAACAAGCAATAATTCCTAAATAGTTAAGATTTTTGTTACCATAAAGTGAATGCTATAAATTAAAATAAAATCATGAACATTAATGGGGTAAAACATTGGGAAACCCTCTCCTTAAGATTTGCAGCTGATCAGAGAAATATTAATGAAAGGCAGTTTAAGCTAATATACACAGTTGTACAGTTGAACCTCCACAATATGGACACCAAAGGGAATATGGACCCAACTATCTACAATACAGAGCTACGTATGGCTGCTTTGTCACCCAGAAAACTGTTCGTTTTTGGAGAGGAACTGGCATTTAAGACACTTCACACTTACACAACTTCAGTCTTCAGTGTAAGACATTAAAATAATACTAAGCACTGCTGCTATGGTGAAAAGAGAGTGGTAAAAAAGGACCACTGATGCTGCTCGTGTTCATGGCTCTATCTCTGCTGCCACTCCAACAATCAGTTAGTCAGCAATTCATTACACATATGAACAAAATACTCATCTTGTATTGTACATGGAATCTTTACAGTACATTGTAATGTATACTGTACTGACAGCTGATAGTAGCTCAGCCCTTTTCAATGTGATAAAGTTTGTTTGCTTACCCTCCCACTTTTCTATGTTCAGTTATACAAGTCAACTGCTTTTTCCTGCAAAAAGCTGAACCTTTTCATGGCTCAGATAACAGTTTACAGTCTGTAGAAAAATGGCAGTCCTGACCATCTCCAACTCCAGTATGTGATCTAAAAAACAGTGTTTTTGCATTAATCAATGTAAAGTGCTCCAAAAAAAAAGAACGTAAGTGGACTACTGGCATTCTGCATTTGTTGTTGTTATTTTTGTTTCACTAGTGAGACGAGACGAAAGTAGTTTCACCTTCACATCAACTCCTGATTATCATCCTTGAGTGGTATTGCATTATTTTGATTTCTGGGAACACACTTACTACCGGTATACTGTAGCTTTCACATTTACGTATTACGAGACTCTGTCATTGCCTGGTTATGATTTCTCCCTCATCTTGTAAGCTTTGTTTTGTTTCACATTTTTTGCCACCTTAGATGATTCTGGTTTCACTTCTACACCCCTTCTTCTGGGGTTTTCATCCTTTGATCCCACTATTCTGATTTCTAAAAATGGACATTCATGTTTATGCATTTTTCAGCCACTCAGGGCTCCACGGAGCATCGGGCCATCACTCTGTCTGTGCTTTCTTAGGATACATGTACCTAATTATGTATCTTCATCATCTAGCTGGTTTTCTTGGGATTATTTCACTTGGTCTACGAGGATTTTCTTACTTAACTTTAACTGGGGAGTGAGCCTCTTTCATCACATTACTAGCTGGTCGGGAGTCACAACCCAGGCAGGCAGCCTTGTGCTGAGAGGCCCCAGGGTCGGTAAGGAACTTACATAACTTATTACATGTAGCTTTGCCTTGCTTGATATCATTGTATGTTTGCTGCTGGATTCTGCTCCCACTCCTCCCTGACCCACAGATACTGCAGTTAAGTACGAATTGTGGCAATTGTATTCCACTGAAATTGTTCAGAGTGATGGTGTTGCATGGTTTGTGCACACATTGTTACCATAGTTACCTCCAAGGTAATGGTGCCTTTTGCGCTCATGGGACTCATTTTTCAAGAGTCCACGTCAGTACCATTATAAGTTTTCGGCCCAAAATTCATTTCATTCACGGGTTAAGATGAACTCAACAAATTGGCTGGTTCCCAATGCATGGGTTTTCATAGCTCAATAATTGGTTAGAGCACTGCAGCGCTGACGCATAGACCATGGGTTCAAATCCCATTGAAGTTCTGAAATGTTTTGGGGGTTAATCTGCAATTGCTTAAATTGCAATTACCACTGCCACAATCATTAATCTTCATTTAAAACAAAAAGTTACTGTTATTTACATTTCAGATATGGGTTTCGATAGTTTTGCAGATAACAATAAAACTATCAGTTAACAAACAAATTGGGCCGTTAGCCAGGACCTAAGCTTTCATTCAATTTTTGAAATGAATATTTGAGTTTTGCACCTGAAAACATACCAGGACTTTTGAGAAATGGGCCCCAGGTCCTTCCACCCTTAAGGCACCTGCTAACAAGCCCACCTTGTTGATGAGTTGAATTACTAGTGCAAGCAATTTGGTGTAAAAGTGGCCTTAGGGATCAGCACATTGGACTTGAATTCAGCCAGTCCTGGGCTAGAGACTAGTTGCTCGGATCACCTGCTGGATTTGCTGTTGGTCATCCCATGTTCAAATCCTTGGTCATTCATGAATGTAAATTAATAGCAAACTGGTTGCTACATACAACTTCAATTGGGGTTTTCAATCCTGTTACACTGTACATTATACTAATTATGTGCCATAAACTGCTGCTTATAATAAGCCCTAGGCTTACATATTTGTTTACATCTTCAAAAGGGGTTTTAGGAAGGCTCCTAAATGTAGGGGCGTATATCTGAGGGGGCTTAAAACTGAAACAGAAAAAGCACTTTGACACAAACTATTGTAGCAGTGTTGATCAAAATACGTTTTGCATTTACTGGTTTTTAATTAAGCTTTTAAGTGTCATCAGTGTTCCAGCCAGAAAATTCTACTTGAGGGCCAAAGTGGCCGCTACAACCAATTCTTGGGGGCCAGATTTTTCTAAAAAAGGGCCAATGTACATGTACCAGTATCTTTCTAATTAGAGAAGGAGAAGAAACAGTTGGAATGTTAAGAAAATGAAAATGGCAGTTTATAATGTGAGATCAGGCCCAATTTTAGCAGTTCTCATACATTCTCTCTTACGTGCTCCCGCTAAAAGTTGGACCTGATACAAACTCTCACAAGCTTGTTGTGCTTTCGGCCAGATTTTGGCAACAAAAGTGATTGGCTGTTAGAACAGTGCCACAGGATCTGATTGGCGGTTGGAGTCACCGAAAGTCGAAAGCGCTTAATCCTCACATGGCTGAAGCACTCAAAAATCTTCGTGAATGATCCACCGTCAGCCGACAGAAGGATTTTGCAGAACATTCAAATGGTTGTTCATATCTTCTCAGGATTTGCTTTAATTATGGAACTAATGTGAGTGTAGTGCAGAGTTGAATCCGTCTGCAGGTTGTTGACCACAAACAAGGTGTCTTTTGATTTGCCAACAAACGAGTGCAAATCATGTCCATCTTAAAATTGGTTTCACTTGAAAGTTTAGCCGGGAATGACTTCTCTGAATGGGGCACGCAAGCGAAGGCTCACCGCAAAAGAAACCTCAATTGCCAACTATGAAGAAAAGTGGGCGGCAGACGTTTCATAGAAGGTTTGTATCAGGCTCTCTTTTTGTTTCACCTTGCCTGCCGAAATGTTATTTACAAAGTGAAATGAAAGTAGAGCCTGATCACAGGTTAGTGGGCCTATAACTTGGGGCTTGGGGGCTTTAACGTCAGTTTACATATTTCTTTTGTTTCATTTGAATTTGATTATTTTAGTGGAGTGCCTATAAACTGCCTACAGTAGCTAGGTATTAAATGCACTTCCATCATACACAAAGCATTTACTATTAGCAGATGTTTGTCGACACTCATGAATTTGTAATCTGTACTGACTTGAAAACAAGGAATGAATATAAGTTAAAAACATCTTGCTAGTATTAAAGAAATAGAACCACTATGTTAAGAAAAAAAATACAATGTTCAAAAGGCTTTTTATATACAATGTCACTACATGTATAAGTTGGTTACTATTGCTTTTTACAGAAAAAGTTATAATTGTTTTGAGTAAAAAAACCCAACTCTATTATCTACCTATCTCTATCAAGGTTTGTTTGCTTGTTTAACAATCTTGTTAATAAAAAATTCTGAAGATGTCTTAGGGTAACTAGATTTTACCATTCGGATGATAAAAAAATTTGTTCACTGCCACTTGGTACCCACCAGCAAACAAACAAATAGCAATAAAAAAATCACAAGCCTTAAGGGAATACGGAGGTAAAGGAAACAATGATCAAGTTCAAACCTGATCAAGTTTATATCAAAATGAAAATAAAATACTGGCGTGCCATGCATCACATGTCCTTGAAAACATTTCAAAACATCAGAAACATTTAAAACAGCGCCGTGAATTATGCTAGTTTTAATCGTGCAACAAAGAGCCCCAGGAAATTTTAAAAGAGGCTTAAATGATTGAACTGCACATATATTTATCTACGAAGTGAAACTGAATCAACAATAATTTTGTAGCTAGCCCGGTGAGAGACAAAGGGTTTCCAATAAGCATCAACGACCAACAAAAAGCGTCAGCTGTTTGCTCAGGGAAGTTGGTTACTTTTATTATGCCAGAAGAAGCAAGTAGTTTTGATTAACAACAAATATATCATTAAATCTTAATGACAATGTAATTATGATGTGTTAAACTAATCCAAAAGAACCCTTCGATTTACATTTACATGTATCTTAAGCTTTAATAGTTGGTTCTGTGAATGCTGTATTTCAGTTAATTTTTCACAAGTTTCTCATTTTATATAGATAGTTTTGCATAATTTGTTCAAGTGCATTAATGTACTTTTCATTTGTAAATAAAAAGAAGTTGATTGTGTGGCCGGTAAATGGAAGCTACTTTTCGTAAATGAGAACATGCTCTTTTTGTCCAGCACACTGGAAATTGCATTATAGGGCTTTCAAATTCTAAAATTTTCTGGGGGAGCAGGCCCCTAGACCCCCCCCCCCCCCCCACCCCTAAAAAAGCGCCTTGTTTTGATACAATCAGTTACTCTACTTCAATAATATTGTTATTGAAATCCCTGTAGAAATGATCATTCTATTTTTCCCAAAAATATGACTGATATTCAAAGTAGGATTTGAGGTCGAGAGATCATTGTTCATCCCTTTACAGATTTGTGCCAAAGATGAAAGTTGTCAAATACAAGCAGTCTACGTGTAAAATTTTACCCTCAGTTTCCAAAAATTGCCTGTACTTTCTTGTCTATTTTTTCACATGCCTGTTTCGCGCATGTATTTCTGGTGTTATTTTCATGCAATATGGTGGTTAAATATGCAATAAACAAGCGTTTAATGCTGTAATTCCCATAGCCCGTACTGTAGAAACGTCTCTTTTGGACCATATAAATTTGTCTACTTACCACTGGGATGCCCATCAGTAGAACAAGTCCTGGAAGTTGGAGGCATTCCTGGAACATGAACAATTACAGTGTCAGGAGGGATTTCCATTACTGAAGAGGAAGTACTGATGGGTGTGTTGTCATAGTGATGTGACCTATCATAATGGACCCCTTGTGAAGTAGACAGCCTGGTACTGACTCGCCTGGGTGGCCACAGTGACCGATGTTTGTTGCGATATCGATGGTCTGACATGGTTTTGTCCTGTGCCCATCACTGTATGCAAGCATCTACATACAGTACTTTGCCAAAATACTAAGTGGAAAAGAGAAATTTTTATTTATTTATTTTTATTTTATTATCATTTTGCCATTCAAGCTAAATATATACATAAAATTAAAAAATATCAGGCAAGTGAGCCCAAGGAAGCCAATAAGGCTAATTAAAAGGACCAACTTTAAAAATATATGACCTAATTAATAAATAAAAATACTGGCATGGGCAAGACAATTTAACTACAGCTGTCATCACATATGTATACAGATTCTTTGCAACATAGAAAGTAATCATTAAATAGGATAAAAATAGATAAGGTTGAATGTACAAGTGTAAAAATGAAAAAGAGGAAGTGAGAAAACATAATGCAAGAACATACCAGAAAAAAAAGGGGAAAGAAGTGAAAACTGCACACAAGTATTAAGAGAAGTTAAGCGTGCTTATACCAAGAAAAATGACTTTAGTTTTAAGTGAACACATTAATACTACTGAAGGCATTCTGAATTTCAGAGCGTAAGGGAATTAAATATTTTGAGTCCTTGAAAATGAAGTGAAAATTTCCTTACATTTATCCAACAGTAGGGCAAATGGAAGGTGTTCTTACTTCTAGTGTTATAATTAAAAATATGAATGTACGTCACAGTTACAAATGTAAGTAAAAACATGTCATTGAAACTATCAGGAAGAAGGCCATTTTTGTAAAGATACATTAACTTTACCTATTTGAAGTTTGATGATCTTCAAATTTTAGAATTTGTAAGCTCACAAAAATAGGATTGGTATGTGCATCAAAAGAACTCCTGGAATTTATTCTGACTAATAACCTGTTTTTGAAGAGCAGTCAAACGTTTCAGATTTGACTGATAGGATGAACCCCAAACACTCACACAGTAATATAAATAAGGATAAACTAAACTATAATAGAGAGTACATAAGGAGGTCTTATTAAGACAGAAACTCAATTTGTAAATAATGCCCAGACTGATTTTGAGACTGTTCTTGCTACGTTCTGTATTTGAGATTTCCATGATAAGTGTTCGTCAAGTGTAACTCCTAAAAACAAAACTTCATTTACACGATAAATATCAATATCATAAATTGAAAGTCAAGTTTTTGCCTGTTTTGAATAAAATAAAATTTCACTTTTTTTATGTAATAGAAAGCTTATTGGCCTGAAACAAGCTTGATAGTTTCTTCAATTTGGTATTCACAATTTCCATCAGTTGATTTGGGTCTTTATGAGAAAAAAAATATATGTTAGTATCATTGGCAAAACTATCAAGAGCATGAAATTTAAAGCCTTTGACACATTACACAAGTCATTGATGTATAACAAAAACAATAATGGACCTATAAATCAACCCTTGAGGCAAGTGCTCCACATTAATTTTAACGTCTTTAAAGGAGGAATTATAAAGCCATTTTACTATACAAATTAAGTTCTACAAGAAAGATAAAAAAACTTTTGAACCAAGTGTAATGCAACACTGCAAACTCCTTAAAACTCTAGTTTATCAAGTAGGATATCATGGTTTACAGTGTCGAAGACCTTGCTCGCGTCATGAGGTTGTATTATGCTTGTATTATGATGTTGGTCATAATATAACAAACACTAACATTTTGATACAAGTATTACACTGCAGGTTACAGACTGAGTTAAGGTGGCTCGGCTGGATTTTTTAGGAAATCACGTGCACAAACTGTAACAAAAGCAGCTGAATGCAGGTTAACAAAATTCTTCTAACCCGCGATCGCCTAGAGCAATTCCCCTCTTTTTTTGTACACAGTTTTCAAGGGAGTCAAACCACTATGAGATGAAGCTGCGTTTCCAAAGCTTATCATTTTCTTAAAATATTAGCTTATTATGTGGATAGCATGCTATTTCACTGTTTTAATGATTCTTAAAACTTTGTTTCAAAATATTTCCAAAATGCTCTCATAGAATTTGCTCAAACTTTGCCATAATTGCCTCAACTCCCTTGAGCGATTTTAAAAAAACCTCCTAGTACAAAGAAACACAAAGAAAAATAAAATTGTAATGGTGTCATTACATTGCTATGGTGACTTCCATTGCAATAAAACCCACATCATAAGAAATTTTCATCTTTTTATATAATACAGCTGTGGTAACTTTTTTCCCATATCTTTACTGATGCCGGCATAGTTAATGCTCAAACTTGGTAGGTATCCCCCCTAAAAAATCCAGTGGAGCCACCTTCATGACAGACCGAGACAAAAGAACTATACTGCACGCTGCTCAAATAGTTTGCATTACTGTAGAATACATATGAAAAAGAACTAGAGGAAGGTTTAGGAATTATTGGAGTCAAATGAAAGCATTATTGTTAACATAATAATAATGATTTAACTCAAATTTTATGTTATTATTGTCAAGATACTTCAACTTAAGGTTTAACTCTTAGTTACAAAATTTGTGTGTATATGTTTTATTGTAACAATCTCATCACAAGACAAAGTATGTTACTCTATGGGTACCTTAGCCACGGTACTGACGCATCTGATCCAATAAAGTGCCCATAACCTGAAAATTTTTATTTTTTAATATAAAGACAGTACACATTACTACAAGAGCCTCTGAACAAAAAATTTGCGATTTGAAGAACAAGAAGTTCTTTCAGTTATATAACATAATAAATTTTTTTACATTATGGACACTTCAAAAAAAGGATCGATTTTAACAGAACTACATAACCTGGTAACATTTGACACAATTTTTGTTTTAGTAAGTAAGTAACTTTATTTTATCAGTGTAGCCCCTGATTAAATTGGCCCTGATTGTATACTATTTAAAAATTCCTAAGTTATGTACATGATTAAAACAAACAATAATGCTATAAAAAATCTAGCTAGGTCGATATAAAAAGTGCTAAGAGAGAAGAAATTAAAATTATAAGGTAAAATACTTGATCAGCATCTTTTCAATTTAAACTATTTAGACGTGGCACTGTTAACACAATTGGGTAAAGAATTGAAATAAATAGTCCCTTTTGCCCATGTTACATTTCAGCTTTAGTGGGTGCTTGTCGTTGCTTCTCTTAGAGAAATGATTGTGCAAATCCGCATTCCTTGTTACTTGTAAAATATTGTGTAGGATACTTGGGTACCAGATTATTTAAGTTGGAATCCCTGCTGATATTTCTTTTAAGTTAACTGAATCAAATAGGGGAACTCTCAATCTTAGTTGCATCAAAGGTTATAAGGGCAACAGGTGAGAAATTCAAAGCTTTGTAATGCAGTTATTCAAAGATAATGAATTCTGACTGATTTAACAAATTTTACACTTTCTCTTTCCAGTGTAACTTATGAATTCAAAGAAACAATACACCAAATCTGGAGTACACAGAAGTCCATGGTTAGTTTTTAGAACACTTCATTTCTCTCACAGAGGGCCCAACAAATACTTTCAGGGAATAAGTTGTAATAATTTTTTTACTGTAAGATGCTTTATCATCTGACATGCAAACTTTGAAAATATACTAGGAGCAGTGCAGACTGTCTGCAACATATGTGTACTTCTTACAAATTCATGTGTCTACTGGTCACAAAACACATTGGGAATAGGTGGCAAGGGTCATTATTGTACCTAATTTGAATTGAAAATAGTGGTTATGATGAACCACTTTTTGGACTTCCTATGACAATGGCAATTTTGAGACAAATGTGAAAACTTGTGGCATCACTTTAGGCCATAAGAGGAAAATGAATTCCAAAATTTTCTGGAACTGATCCTCAAAAACTTCCTGACTCTCATATTCCAAAGGCTGGATGGTAAGGGATGTGTGGACATGGGGGAAAATGGACAAAAGTCAGAAGTCGTTCAGCTGTGGGTGGCTGTTGGATTGCATAACATGCCATTTTCTTCCTCTTTGTCAAGGGGGCCAGTGTTAAGCAACACATAATGCCACAAAAAAAGTGAAAAACTACACTAGGAGCATAAGGTAAGGTTGACCCTTGTCTTTCTATCAACATTTGGGATAAGGTGTAACATTTTTTCTTTTTGTGAAGCATAATTTGTCAAACCTAACCGACAACAATTGTTGAGTATTGTTACGCCACAAAATGTAATATTAACGCAAAATGTAATAAGAATCGCCGCAAAATGTAATACTAACGCAAAATGTAATAACATTGACGCAAAATGTAATAAAATTTTCAACACAAAATGTAATAATCTTTCAACGCAAATTGTAATAACTTTTCTAACACATAATGTAATAATGCAAAATGTAATAATTTCCGAATAACTACGTGCATGCTATTTCAAAATTGGTATTGTGGCTCAGTAATCAGTAGCTGATCCAGATCTTCATTTGAATTATTATTATCAATATTGATGTTAATAATAGTAATAATATTTATTTTCTTCTTCTTCTTCTTCTTCTTCTTCTTATTATTATTATTATTAATGAAATAACGGTTGAAACGTCGTAACACTCTTCCCCAACAAAGGAGGAGGAGAGTTGTGTGACGAGACAAAAATGGCTGCAAGAGCTTGCTGTACTGTACCACAACTGTAGCAACTGAGAGACTTGGTTTAATTTCAGATGTTGAATTTAATTCAGTCAAATAAAATAGCTGCTGTCAAAAACAAGTAATAGAATCAACTTTCAAAGCGTAATTCAAATGCATTTAAAATGTAAGATATCTGTCAAACTTTTTTTCATGAGAACCAGACAACTGTGGCTGTAGCTTACTTTTCCTAAGTTCTCACTTAATAGAGGCTGAATTGTTCTTAATGCTGTTTTTTAGGTTGACGTTTCCCAGCTTTGCAAAGTCAAATCAGTTTGCCTTGTAAGACAGTTGTCGTTTGCCTAGAACAGATAGCGCAAAAATTTTTTAGTTAGCCCAGTAACGCATTTTTGATTGGAGTAGAGCTAAGCTGACGCACAAAAATATTGAATTTGCCTGGCAAGGCAGTTGTGGTTAGAAGACAGGCCATCCTCTTTTTCTTTCTCCGTTTAGCGTCGTCCGACCGACCCAAATTTTTGGCATTTTCAAAAAAAAAAGTAACGACGTAGTTAAATAATTTTTCACTTGAAATAATTCTTTTAATCTGAAAAATGAGCATAGTAATAGCATAGAGAAAAACAGGAACAAAGACATGAAAATTTTTTACAGTATATTGTGCATTTTGTTAATCCAAATATGTGAATGTTAACTTTTAATGTCGTCCTGGGGTACCAGGGCCTCCTATTCCGAGACTTCATAAGAGTTTTTTCTTAGTTTTTTTTTTTTTCAATCCGACTGACCCACTCAATATCAGGAAACGCATTCGACGCTAAACGAAACCTTGAATTTGCTCAGTAACGCAATCGCCATTGGCTTAGAGTTGACGGCACCAAATCTTGAACTGGGAAATCCATAAAAAGTGCTCAATTTCGTCCTTTTAGGGCCGACCATTTTTGACCACTTGAGGAGAAGGGTGTATGGGTAATTTGGTTTGGGTTAGAATTTTTGGATAATAATGGGAAACTATCAACGGATTTTGAAATAGCATGCACGTCGTTATTCGGAAATTATTACATTTTGCGTTATTATATTATGCGTTAGAAAAGTTATTACAATTTGCGTTGAAAGATTATTACATTCTGCGTTGAAAATTTTTTTACATTTTACGTCAATGTTATTACATTTTGCGTTACAATTACATTTTGCGGCGATTCTTATTACATTTTGCGGCGATTATTACATTTTGCGGCATAACAAGTATTACTTAATGTATGAAATGAAATAGTGCATGTGACATCACACTGCCTTGAACTGTTTGGTTGGTGGAAGAAATTAAGTTTTTTAAAAAACTGAAAATGGACTTCCATGAACTCCTGGGTGTTTTTTCTTTGAATTCCATATTAATATATGAATTCAGTAAGAATTACTTAAATCGTAGTCTTAAATTTGGATATAAATCATAACCATTGAATTTCCAGCCGTCAGGGGCACCCAACGTCAATTTTCAGAAAATATCTGTTCGGAAGACGATTTGAGATCTAGAATTTTTTGAACATTTTTTGTAAAACTTCTTGCTTGCCTACCTCTCCTAGGATTTTCGAACATCTATAAATTTGTATAATTGCCCATTTTTAACAGATTTTTACCCTAAAAAGGTCACCTAGAACTTTCGGGAGCCTTTTTTCTGGCTCAAATGTTCGAAAAGGTAAGTTTTGATCCCTATCATTTTCGGATTGCTAGACTTTCAGCTAGGAAATCCGAACAGATGAAAAATTTTGGGGGGATAAAAATATGCCTATATCTACTGTTTAAATACTTAAATACATTTAACAATGCTATGTTTACGTGGTTTTGAACTGTATTCTCGTTGGGTGCCCCTGAGCAATCTCTGCCTGATTTTACCCAGAGGAAACGGCAAGCATGGACTCCTCTAATTAGTGTCATCTTTAACTTCTAGGAAGGCAACGATTAAAAGGGATGAAGTATTTACTACAGGCTTTGCAGTGCAAAATAATTAATTAAATATCGATTTCGTTTCGATGTTGAACTGTAAAAATCAGCTTAATCAGGACTTAATCAGTTGCACGAATCATGCAACTCTTTGTCGTTGAATCCCGTTAAAATTCGGCGGTTTAAAACTACAGAAAATTTGCTTTCTTTTCTGAAGAATTTATCTCGAATCTTCTACTGTGAAATGTCCACTACAGTATAAATGTCCATAATGGATGTTGTTTTGTGAAAAACAATAATATTGTTATAATATGGCGACCGATATCACATCTCGATGTGTTGCTACCCATCACACACGTAGGCTTATGCTGTGTTCAGTTCAATACGTCGAAACTAAAACATCATCATGATTCTTTGCAGTTTTCTTCATTCGAATTCATTGGATCTCCGCGTAACATAGTTCAAACATTGTGCGAGAAATTAAACAAAGCCGTTCACTTAGTCAATTAACGCACTGCTTCAGTGGTCAGGCAGTAAAAAACTCGCGCTAAAGAGTCAGAGGAATTTTAAAAAAGAATAGAAGTATTCCCAAAAGCCTTCTTTATTTCTGGCATTTGATTGCATGAAAGAAAATAACTCGTTGTTAGACTACGGTTTGAGAAAATTGCTTGCGTGCGGTCTATCGATCTGACAGTCTAGTGGCGGCCCGCCGGACAGACCAGTGTGAGAGAGCGCGGCCATCAAATTGAGAATCACCAGTTAAAACGCACTTTACAAACAGCTTGAAAGAAAAAAAAAACTTAAAAAGTGCTCAGAAACTTACCTCAGTACTTTAGTTGATATCTTCCTCCACGGCGTAAATCGTAACTGTTATCTTCAGCAAGCAAATGCAAAACGACATATCAAGTCTGGACCAAAGAAAATATATCATGACAAAATACAAAGACGGAGGCTAGTCACGTGACTTCACTCCGGTATAACAAGTTTTGAGGACGAATGTCATGTGATCCTTTGATGATGATCATGGATCAGATCGTCGAGTCGACGATAAAAAACGTTTGACCTAGTTCAAGTAATCGGCTCCTGCCTGGTTTTTCGGTTGGCTTGCTCAGCTGGCGGCTTTTTGGTGTGTTTTTTTCTTTTGTGATTCGCAAAGTAAGAGTTACGGCTGCGCGAAAGCTGAACCAAGGTCGGAAAAAAAAAAAAAGATAGGCCATGGTTTCTCCACAGGTAGCCCAAGCTCGAAATATGAGCATCGGCGAACATCGGCATTGTTGCGTAACATTAGAAATACAAGTCATCTAAGACGGACACCTTTGGGACCGGCAGTAAGTGTCCGTCTTAGAGAGATGTCCGTCTTATAGAGAGTCAAATAAAGGGAGTAAGGAAAGGCAGGGACAAACTCTAGGTGTCCATTTTAGGGAGGTGTCCGTCTTATAGAGGTGTCCGTTAAGAGAGAGTAGACTGTATACCGATTTGTGTGGGAAAAAAACCTATCGTTTCTGTAACCTACGAAAATGAAAGGATTTCAATAAAAAAACAGCTTACCTTTTAAAATGTGTTACGTCTCTCCTGTGTGGTCCACGGGCCGATTTATGCCGTTTTATGGGTTTTTATGTAAACGGTTTTCTCTCTGATACAAAGGTTTAGAAAACCGTTTACATAAAAACCCATAAAACGGCCATAAATCGGCCCGTGGACCACACGCACAGGAGAGACGTAACACACATTTTAAGTATGGTAAGCTGTTTTTTTTTATCGAAATCCTTTCATTTTCGTAGGTTACAGAAACGATAGGTTTTTTTCCCACACAAATCCGAATGTTACGCAACAATGCCGATGCTCGCCGATGCTCATATTTCGAGTAACAGAAACGATCGGTTTTTTCTCCAAACACAAGGTAAGTCATTTTTATTTCTATTTTATCAATAAATGGAACTTAGGACGTATTTTGTTCCAGTTTTCATACATTCTCTTATAAATTCAAAGTCCAACGAACTCCCACAGAGTTTGGGCCGCCTGTGACCAGACAACTTCTCCCATGCTAACTTGACAACTCCAGGAGCCCTGACAACTCTAAGGCTTCTATTCTGTTTGACATTCTTGGTTATGGAATGTTCCGTAATTAATTCAGCGTTGGCCGAGTAAGACATTTTTCTTATATAAAAAGGCAAGAAATTTAAAATCGTATTTTGAAGAAAAGACGAAGTTTATGTTGGAAGCGGAAAAGGAATCAATGATTTGTGGCAGGACGAGACCACTGATTTGCAATGTAGCAGCAGAAAATTTTGCTTTCATTACGCATAAAGAGTTTTGTAATGAGCTTGAGCTGTAAATCTCTTTTTAACTGGAAATATGTTCACGATTTGGAACGCAGCCGATAAAAGAGCTCATTTGCTTTAAGTTAATCCACGTCACTTTCAACCATGATCCGCGGGCCTTAAAGAAATCATTAAAAATGTGGACGGCGTTGGTTGTTTCCTATGCTCTTAAAGAATCTGAAATGTTGACATTATTCCCATGCAGTCAACTATGAAAGCGACTTCAAGGGCTTTGCTGTCAAATCTGTTTGATTCGCACGACTCTTTCTTTTTAGTCAAAACGGCATGATGTCAATGAACAACTACGGTGGCGTTTTTTAGACAATAGAGGGCTTTGGGAAGGTTATTTGAAGGCGATGTTTTGATTGGTCGATCTTAATTGACTCGTCAATATATGACCGCAACATTGACGGCGACCAGCGCGCATTTCTATTCGTGACCGTCAGTTCTGTATAAAGTAAGCGCTCGAGGAGTACTGAGAACGTGGGGAAAATTTTACGCCTCGTCGACAGTCAGCCACTTCAGCGTCACATCACGAGTCCCGTGTTATTCATCCGCCACGCTTTGAGTTAAAGCGGATTTCAACACGTTACTTTCACTTCGGTTGGAATAGATTTATAAAGCATATAAACGGGGGACAATCGACCTTTGCAAAGTAAACTCTCGAGTTTCGAAAACTCGCGCCAGACTCTCATTGCACGTTGTTTCTAAGAAGACATACCGGCCTGCGCGAGGATGCGCTACGATCCGACTCTAAACAAGATTAGGAAAGGCAGACAAAGCTGAATAATCCACGATCTAAAGGTAAGAACAGGTTTATAGCAGTTGTTTACATTTCAACTGTGAAATTGACAACGCATTGCTTCTAACAACAGCGAGGGATTTTAGTTTATAGAGAGGCACCGCGAAATGTACTGTGCTTTATTCCTTTCCACGTACCAATATCGCAAATGAAGATATTTTTTATTTTACTTTGAAAGAATGATGGTTAAGCTTTCGTAAATGTGTCATTTTTTGTCTTATTTGGATCTCTTGAAGCGTATAAATCGAACTAGCTGGGACGGTCTTTCTTAGTGAAGAATGGCTGGCACAAAAGTTACTTGAAATATCTATCATATGTGCACCATATAACATAACAACGTCACGTCAATACAATGGCTGTTCGCGCTGAGCTTCCGCTAGCTAGACTGGCTAGAGTCCCGGAGGATTTTGAAGTAGCGTTTTCGAATTTTCTTTTCAAATATTTATCTTTGCATAGTTTATTAAACACCTACGACTCGACGGCGAGAAGTTAAAACGAAATGGTAATACCTGCATGATGTTTACGTAAAATGTTTTGATTCAGTCGAGACATTTTCAGCAATTTTATATCTTCATTATCGCTTTTCTTCGAAATTATTAGTCAGTAAATTCCCATAGGAATCGAATCGAGCTGCAAATTTCAACCAAAAAATATTTCTCTATCTCGGGAATGATTAGAATAAACTACGACAGGTTTGTTTCTTTTGTCACGTAATAATAAGAAATGATTCTTTGATCCTAAGAAACTTGACATTTTTATGTCAGCTTAGTACTTTAAAAATGTATTACAACACTCTACATCAATATCGATATTTGTTTATTGAAGGTATTCACAAATCTGAGAATTTCTACAGGGAAAATGTAATTTCTATGACGTTTGATGGCTGTAAGTTTTAATATCCGAAATCATCATAGTTCAAATTGAGCACGAATACATTATTTCTATTTTTATCGATGTTCGTTGGAAGCAGTATTTTATAGTGGTTGAAAAGTTCATCAAATATATCTATCTCAGTTCAGTGGCACATAATATCTGTTCCTTCTCAGTCTAAACCGCGCGTGATTTGGGCTTTTGACGCGACATTTTGTTTTTAGTATAAAATTGGTAGAATCAGTGGTGTATGAGAATCATTGAGAATATTATAAGCTAATTATAAGTCAAAGTGACCAGTATTCTTTATCAAAGCTGTTAGGTCAGTCTGTAGCTTTCAAGCAAAGGTCTCTAATAACCTAATGTTGTTTTATAGAGTTATAAGCCGTTTTGCTAGAATAATATTCCTTTTATATATTAGTCACTTTTAAACGTCTTGTATGTGCATTTAGGAGTGACCAATCTTAATGTTTGTTTAGAAAATTAAGAAAACTTAAACACTTACCATAAGAAAAACCTTAGATGAAGCAAGCTTCATTGAGGTAAGATGAAAAGGTGCAAAAAGAAGAGAGAGAGAAACTCTTCAATACAGAAGCCCAGGTTCCTGTTTAATATCGTTAATTGTTAGCCTGTGTAGCAGTCAGTTGTGATTGTTAAGAACACTAATAGGGTAAATGTATAAATTAAGCTCATTCGTCTAATTTAGCATATAAGAATTGCAATGGTGGCCAAGACACTGAAGAACTGTCTACGACAACTGTTAACAAAGGGGTGTTTAAGAAGGCCCTGAGTGACTACTGTTTAATATCAAATTCTGTAATTGACTAACAGAAAATACAGGGTAAACTGGCAGAAGAATCTAGCAGCTCAACAGAAGTCACTTTGTCCAGCTATTGTAATTTGGGATGTAATTCAACATCTGTGTCTCCCACTCACTTTAGTGTTCATGGCAGGTGCCAAAAGGGGGAGGGGGGAGTGGGAGAAAAGCACAATAATCCCCTTCCCCTTTGCCTTCATGCCTCACAATCCCTACCCTTTTCAACGACTGCTACACAGGCTACCACCCACCAGACATGTAGTCTGACATTTTATATTATTTTAATTTTGTCTGCATCAGCATGGAAGACAGTGACAGTGGAGGTTTGATATCTACTGAAGATGACCCCTCTGAAGAATCATCTGGCTCTACTGGGCATGCTCATATGGAAAAAAAGATCTCAAAACTGAAACTGAAACTCAGAGGATTTCAAAATGTGAGTAAAAATTTATCACCCAAAAAAAAAGCCCAAAATCAAACATTTAATTATGTAAACATTGATTTACGTCATCAGTTTGGAATTTCTGTCATCATCCCTAGGGGCAAGGAACGGGAAGAGACAGCTGTTTTTGCAGGCTGCTCCCATCCAAGCTCAAGCAAAATATCCCCAATTGAATTGATCTCAGCACTATACAACTAATTTAATGTAAGTTTATGATCATAGCGGAGCTCTCATGCACACAGCGGAGCACCGTGTACCGTCTATGCATCCAAGAAATTCTAGTTCTCAGAAAATCATCTGTATTTACGTATGTCCACCTTTCATGTAAGCCGAGTGAAATTTTGTATTTCAAGCACCCATGCATTTTGGAGACCCATCGGTTTTCTTTGCTGTGTTTGTTGCCATCGCGGCCTAGCATTACATAATTTTACATGTATATTTTGTTTGAGTAAACTATAAATACCAACAAGAGCTTCCCTTTTAGCCCTGGCTAAATCTATATATTATGCATCTGTATTATCCTTAATGTGTGATATTAAAGGGGCAATTATTTATTATAATATTAGCTGTGCCTTTACAGAATCCTGTGTAGATGGCCATTTGTTTTATTTGTGTTTAGAAACAACATGAAGAATTGCTGCCATGAGATGCTTCATTTTATTTGCATTCTAATTAATTTCCCCTTCTCCTCTCCCCTGCACACCCACAACATGATCACATTGCTTGCCTTTTGGACAAGAGAGAAGTTTATCTGATAGGTATACTTAATAGGCTGTGTCGATTTAACTTAATTTTATAAAGTTAAATCAACACAGCCTACAAATTAAATACCAATACCAGGCTCACTAGGCTGATACACTTGAATCTAATCTAAACCAAGGGTGTGTCCATCATTCACCCAGGGCTGGTCTCTAGCAGAACCTTGGGGTCTGGCAACTAGTCTTTTGCTCTTGGCTGACTTGAAAATCTTAGTTTTTGCGTACAAATCATACACTGGGCACCTTACATTTTACAGGTGCAGAGCACTGGGCTCTCTTCAATTATCCTTAGAGTGCAGCCTTGTCCACCATTTCAACATCTCCCAAAATACACATACATACATACATACATACAAACTTTAATTGCACAGTTCCCCATTGGCGGCTCTTCTGCTATACATACATGAAGTGAAAAATAACATAAAATAAACTAGAAAACTGTTCAGATTTTGAAATTCTCTTTCCGTGCCTCATATCTTTAGATAAGGTATTATGCATTTTTGTCCCACAATAGGCAAAAGTCCTTTGGCCAGTTGCCACTCGGTACCGAGGCAACATAAGGTCATTATTTTGCCTATAGTGTCTAGTGAGTCTTTGCGCGATATTGAAAACGTCTGTGAAAGTAACCAACTGTTAGCTTCTTTAAGCATTTGTGCACCATGACAAGGTTGTTAAAAATCAGTTTATCCCTGACGTCAAGCCATTTAAGGGACTTCAGGGCTTCTTAAACAATGATCATACTTTCTTAAATCAGTTATGATTTCTGCAGGCATAGTTCTGAACTAGCTCAAGTTTTCTAACGTTCTTCTTGAATTGCTTGTGCTACTCAATACCGTTGAACAGTAAAATAATTTGCTGAAGATGAAAGCATTTATAACATAGCTCAGGGATATCATAGATCAAAACCAAAACGATTGTTAATGGACAAATCTGTTTTTAAAAATCTGAGGGGTCAAAGTAAAGAGAAGAGTAGTCAGGGAGAGCTCTTATTCTTGGGTATCGCAGTATTTTCATTTTTAATAAAGTTACCTACTTTTGAGGTAATATATTGTAAAGATTCTTCTGAAGTGCAAATACATGTAACTGTCGTGGGTGAAAAGCAATAGAAATGAATTTGGCTCTCGGAGAAGTAAAAAAAAAACACCATAAACCATTATCTTCAACTTGGATTTTTTTTCCAGCAAGGCAAACAATATGATATGGCATCATAACCGTATTTACAATTAATAATTAATATGTATAATAAATGATAAATAAATTAATAATTATGGTAAGGTTAAAACACATCACGTGCCTCAAAGACGTAAGGCGGGACTCACTTTTCGTCTCCTAGCTTCCTCCTCAGGTTCCCTCTGCTCAATCCTGTGATTTTCGTTATGCATTGTTATAATAAAAGATACAAAATTATGTCTATGGGGGCATTATGTTCCTTTTTTCGTGAAACAAAAAAAAGGTTTGTACAAGTCAGTGATGGCATAGCTCTGTTATATCAGGAAAAACATCCTTGGCTGAAAGAACTTAGTTGCCCTTGTATCTCCTCGCTTCTGAGGAATCTTCTTTTTCCGTACAGTTAATATCTCAGCTACAGTAGCTATTCTGCCATGCCAGTCAGTGCCAGCAGCCGGAACGAATTTGTTTGCAGCTATCTGTATTTGCGTTTCTTATGTCGGTGATAACAATGCTAAGTACCGTAAATCGTCTATCAAGCCTCCCTTCTGAAATAAGCTTCCGCTCTGTAATAAGCCCCTCCCCCCCTCTCCTCCTTATCATTATTCACTAATAAATGATAGACTGTATTGATCAATCACGACCGTAAAACTTCGTGTGGACTAACGATGGTCTATTCACCAGCTGGAAATCAGTGGATGACCTCCAACTTCTTGTACTTGAGCTTTTCCACTTTGTATTCTAGTTCTTTATGGTGAACAGATACCATAGTCTGTACTAAATTAAATAAGCTTTCCGTCTCAATTAAGCGCCCCCCCCCCCCCCCCCCCCCAGGGGGAGGCGGGGCGCTTAATAGAGGATTGATGGTGGGCCACCATTATGCTAAACACAGAATCTTATTGATTTCTTTAGGTACTGGAAGAAAGAGACACGTACAGACAAGAAGTTCAAAACCTAGAAGTAAAAATAGAGGAATTAATTAAAGAGAGAGAACAGCTGAATACAGAGCACGCACAAGAGCTTGTGGTTTTATCCTCAAGTTTTCAGGAGCACCTGAGTCAAGTATCACAGTTCCAAGATCAAGCAGAAGATCCTACGGTTTTAAAGCTCAAGACCGACTTTGAAAAAGAGATTCAGAAGTTGCGCACAACGATTGAGGACAAAAACTATCATATCGGTAACTTGCAAAACAAGTTGCTCGAGGCGCAACTTGAGTTAGAAAACGAGCTTGATAAACACGAGGAAGAAACGGAAAAACTTCGTGCTAGTTTAGGAAGTGGCGAACGGGATTTTGAGAAATTGATTGAGGAGCGACTGAGTGAGGTGAGAAGCCAGTACGAGAAAGAACTCGAGGAACTCAGAGCCCGCATAGAAAATCAAGAGGAAAGTACAGGAGGAGAATACAGCGACGGTTCAAGTAGCAGTGACAATCGCATTAAAAACTTGCAAGAGAAAAGGGACTCGGAAAACAGAGATGAAAATGTCGCGAATGACTTCGAAAGTCTTTTGGAGCAGGAACGGACCAAGTACAGAGTTGAGGTCATGGCGGTGAAAGATCGTCTCACCCATCAGCATCAGGTTGAACTTGATGATCTCATTACAAAATTAGAAAAATCTAACTCGGAAGTGGAAGAACTCAAACAAGTGCTGCGGCAGGAAAAGATGAACTCTGCAAAACTCAACGCTGAGAACAACGAATTTGCGAGGTTAGATAATGGCGAGATTGAAAATGACTCTCCTCGAGAAAACGGTAATGGGAATGTGAAATCAGTTATTGTTGTGAGCCATGATGGAAAGGGTGACACTGCCTCAGGTATGGAATCACTCCGTACTGAACTACACGCTCATTACCAACAACAAATTGAACAAGTTGCAAAAAGACTTAGTGAGGAGTATCAAGGAGAACTGGATGACAGTCTTAATAAAATGGAGGAAGAGTGGGAGCAGCAGTTAGAACGGCAGAAAAACGAGCATGAGGAAAAGATCGCGGCTCTTCAACGCCAGCTGAAGAGTCAATACCAGAACGATCTCGATCAAGTTACAGCAGACATGGACGATCAGATTCAAGGCCTTAGAGATAGTCACTCCCAAGAGATAGCCGAACTTTTAGGCAAACTACGAGAACTTTCAGAAGAACGTCGCAGATCTGTCATTCAGCAAGACACCACTGAGCAACAAGTGGTTATTATAAAGGAGGAATGCCGTTCCAAAGTATCAAGCTTGGAGCAAGAGCTTCGGGTGGAGAAAGACAAAGTTGTTGAATATCAGCGTCAGATGGACGCTGTTGAGGCGCAGGTTCAAGCTTTCAAGGCTGAGAAGCAGCAGGAAGTGAAGATGATCGAAGAGGAGATGCGTCGGCAGTGTAAGGCATTAGTAGAGAAGAAGTCTAACGAACTAAAGGAAAGATACCAAAGCGAATTGAGCGAGAAAGTAAACAAAGTTGAGCAGCATTGGAGAAAGCTGTATGAGGAAGACATAGGAAAGACGCGATCTGAGTTGGAAGAAAGTAACAGAACTCTTAAAGATAAATACGAGCGACAAGTGTCTGACATCATGGTTCAAATGGATGAAGTTCAGCAGAGGAGTAGAGAAGTGCTAATGCAAGAGAAAATGCAGTTTGAAGCACAACAGAAAGAAGAATTTGAGAGACAGCTATCAGAAGTGAAAGAGGAGCTGCAGCCGTATAAGAATAGGTATTTCGAATTGGAAAAAGAAAATCAGTCACTTTCAGAAAAGTACGAACGCGATCTCTCAGAGCTAAGAAACAAGATGAGTGAGGTTGAAGGACGCTACAAGCAAGATAAAAGCTTGGAGGAAGAAAATCTAACGACACTTAAAAGTGAACTTGAACTGTATAAGAACAAGCTTCAAGAGTTGCAAGATGGAAAAAAGTCCTTAATGGAGAACTACGAAGCACAGCTTACTAATATGAGGAAAAAATACGAAGACATGGAAGAAGGAGAAATCAAAACACTGCAAGAAGAAGTTAATGTTTACGTCAAGAAAGCAGCAAGCCTCGAGGAGGAGAAAAAAATTTTGTTAGAGAAGTACGAGTCTAAAACAAGTGCGTTGAAGTCGACAATAGGCGCACTAAGAGATGAGATAGAGTCAAGAAATTCTGAAGTGAACATTCTTGAGGAAAACAAACACAAAATGTCGCTTACTGTCTCAGAGCTACGACAGGATTTGGCGTCAGTTAAGAAGGCGTATGCAGAGTTAGAGCAGAAACAAGAGATGGATAACAAGAACGTTGAAGAGCTGGAAGTTTTAAAAGTCAAACTCTCAGGTCTGATGAGGGACCTAGAAGACTCTCAAAACAACTGCTACGAGTTGCAAGAAGCGAAAAGAGCTTCTGATAACAAACATTGTGAAGAGATAGAGAGCTTGAAGTCCAAATTAGAAGAGAAAAGTAGTGATGCGCAAAATAAAGAACAACAACTGATTACTGTGATAAGAGATCGCGAAAATCTCGAGCAAGAATTGAATAAGCTACAGAAGGAATTCGATGAGCTTCACGAGAAACATTTAGATCTAGAATCGTCTTTAAGAAAAGTTAGCGATGAGCACTCGATGGAAATTTCCATGCTGCAAAAAGGATCTTCTGAACTTCGTGAAAGAGAGCAGGGACTTTTTGATAACGAAAAGCAGCGTTTGGAAGACCGAGTAGAACAGTTAGAGAGCGAGCTGCAGGAGTCACGGGAACAGTATGAACGGCTCGAAGCTGCAAAGAAATTAAGCGATGAACAGCATGCAGCAGACGTAGAAAGCCTGATGTCAGAGTTAAACGTCTTGAGAAATTTACGCGCTGAAGTAGAGCAGCTTAGAAAGCTGGAGAAAGAAAAAGAGAACTACGAATTCGAGGTTTCAAAAATGAAGGAAGACATTGACTCCCTCACAGCGAAGATAAAAGAACTTCAAGATGTGAATAACGGTTCATCGCAAGAAATTGTCAAGCTTCAAAACGAACTTGAAACGCTTCGCGCTGCCCCAGTCGCTGTTGACTTTGAAGAAAAATTTCTGGAAGAAATCGAGGCATTGAAAACACTGACAGAGCAGCAAGCGAGTACAATACAGGAACTTGAAGAGGAGGGACACAACAAATTTGGTGTTCTTTTGAGCCACCACGAGAAGGAGCTCGAAATTTTAAAAGAGGAGCTCGAGGAACAGATCTCCAAGAAAAGAGAGCAACTCTCAAGGGATTCTGCCGCTAAGAGACAAAAACTCAAAGACGAATACGAAGGAAAGCTTCGGGTTCTCTACGAAGATCTTGTTGCAGAGAAAACCAGAATTAAAGATTTGATGAAATTAAATGAGGACCTAAGCAGGAAGTTAAGCTACTCGCAAGAAGAGAGTAGTCTGCTTGCAGAGGAAATTGAGAGGTTAAAAGAAATAGAAGAGAAATTTGCGGAGACAGAGGAACAAGAAAAACACGCAAGTGAATTGGAACGGGTCGTAGCAGAGTATAAAGGGAAAATACACACTCTTGAAGAAAAGATTTGTAATTTGGAAACTAGAACAGAGGAAAAAGACACAACGGACGGTGAGAGTGAGAAAGAAAAAGAGCAGTCACTTAAAGAGTTCAAGGAAAAAATTGAGTCCTTAGAAATTGAGCTTAGCTCCGCGAAAAAAGAAGCCGACAGTATGAGGGAAGAGCTAAAAAGTGTACAAGAAAAAAGTGAGCATGATCTCAATAAACTTGCAGAGACATATGATGAAAAGTTAAAGAAGACGGGAGAAGAACAGAATCAGTTATTGGCGCGACTTGAAGAAAATAAAAAGGATTATCAACAAAGTGTTTCCTCAATAGAAAGTGAAAAAGAGGCTCTTAAAGAACAACTAAGCAATGCGTTTGGTGACAACGAGAAGTTGCAAACCATGGTGAAACATCTAGATACCGCAAAGCAGGCAGTCGTTCATATGTATGATGAAAAAATCGAAGCCTTGGTGGGTGATTTAGAAGATGCATCAGAGAGAGCTAGCAGCGCAGAAGAAACCTTGAAACAGTCAAGTTCTCGGTTTGCATCCAAGCAAGAAGAGTTAGAAAGAGAGGTGACAGAGCTTCGAGAAGCGAATAAACGCCTAATTGGGCAACATGATTCCTCTATTCATAGTCTAGAAGGAACAATTTCTTCTGAAGCCGGGTCAAAGGAGGCCCTGGAACAGAAAATTGCTGAACTGTTAGAGGAATCGAGAAGTGAGAAATTGAAACTACAAGGCAAGGTCGAAGAAGCATTTGCTGATAAACAAAGACTTACAGATGAGTTTGAGGCGAAGATTAAAGTTTTGGAAGATGAGTTGATTTCTGAAAAGAATGAAAGCGCTGCCATAAAACAAATGATAGAAGAGCAAAATCAAGAACTGAACAAACACGTGACGAGACTGCAAGAAATGGAGAGCATTGTGTTAGGAAAGGAAAGCACTATAACAACACAGAAGGAGACTATTGACCTAGTGACCAATAAGCTCGACCAAGAAATAGAGAAGACATCCAGGTTGGAGAAAGAGATGCGAGCACTGATGGAAAATCAGAGCTCGGAATACGTTCACAGTTTGGAACGCATTCGGAATGACCTGAAACAAGAGTACGAAGAAAATAATGAGCAACTGAAGAAGAATTACGAAAACATTTTTGCTAAAATGGAGGAGGAACACCGCGTCAGTCGCGAAGAGATCGAAGCAGAAGTTGAATCATTGAAAGGTATGGTAGAAAACCTTGAGCAGTTAAATCAACTGAAAGACGAAGAACACGAAGGTCTTATGACAGAACAAGTAACGAGACACGAAGCCCGGCTAGAAAAAATGGAAACGAACTTTAAGGAAGAAAAGAACAGTTTAGAAACGAAAGTAAAAGACGCCAATAAAGAACTTGACGAGGTAAAAGCGGAGAAACAAACACTGGTTGAGAAACACAAGGTGGATTTGACTGTACTGGAATCAAGATTAATGCAGGAGCACCACGCGCAACTAAAGAATGCTGTCCAAGACGCTGAATTAGTAAAACGAGAGAAAGAAAAAATTAAGGAAGAGTACGAGAACGAAATTGAATCATTGAAAGACCAGCTTACATTCGAAAGTGCTTTCCAAGCTGACCTCCTAAGCCAGCACGAAGTAGAAATACGATCCCAGAGAGAATCCCTAGAAAAAGAACATAAGAAAAAAATTGACCTTTTAAATGAGACAATACAGGAACGAATTAGGGAGCTGGAGGTGACAAAAGAAGAGAAAGCAGCAGAGATGGAAGAATTGAAATTTAAACTTGAAGAATCTCAACTTGAGCTGGGCGCTCTAAGAGAAAAGTACACCACCCAGCAAGACGCGGCCATAAAAAACCTCCAAGAGCAGCTACAAGAAAAAATAAAGGAGTGTGAAAATTTAAAAGAACAAATTGGCGTTGAAGTTGTTCAGTTATCATCGCGAGTTGAAACGCTGTCTGCAGAGAAAGATATGCTTGGAATTAGCGAAGAGACAGAAAATATGAAGCTTGGATACGAGGTCATGTTGGCGTCTTTAAGAGTTGAGAATAACGAGCTCAAAAACCAAGTTGAGAGTCTGAAGGAAGAGATGACACGTACCCTAAACGCACATCAACAAGAGATAGACTTTACAAAAACCGAGCTCGAAAAGCAATATAAACAACGAGAAGCTCGCATCAACAAGAAACACTCTGAAGAATTCAGCAACCTTATGGAGAAACTGGAAGATTTGGTGCAGCAAGAGAATGCATCAAAAACGCTTACCGAGGAACACATGAAGGATATTGGTACGCTAAGATCAGAATTTGATCATAAATTCCAGCGTCTTTTGCGAGAAAAACAAGACGAGATGGAAAGCTTAAAGAAACAACTTGAACAACAGTCCAACTTGCACATTTTAGAATATCAAGAACTCATAAAAAAGAAAGACATAGAGATAAGCGATCTTCAGAGAGATGTTAAGAGTCTTCATAGTGGTATTGATGCTTACAAGGATGAAGCGCATAATTATCAAAAAGGTCTGAATAAGGCCAACGAGGAACTGTCGAAGCTCAGGAGGGAGAATTCAGAACTTTACCGAAAATTGCGGGAGGAAATTGAGAAATCTAGGGGAAGGTACACTACTGAAGGCCAGAGGACTATGGAGCAGTTACAGCTGGAAAACGAAAGACTCAAAAGAGAAAACGAAAGACTGAAGAACCTCATGAATGGATCTTCCTTTGCTAATGGGGTGGGCCATTCGCAAAATTTTAGTGAAGGCTCGCATGTGTTACAACTCATAAAGTTGATGGAGCAGTTGATGAAAGAGAAAAACACACTTGAGATAAAATTGCGACAGGAAATCCTTGATTTGAAGACCAAGTTTGGAGTTCTCGGGGATTCTAGCAGGACTTCATTTAACAACACCAGTGTTATTTCGGTATCCATATCACCTGAAAAGCAACTGAGCAGGGACGCATTGGTTGATATGCTTCAAGAACTTAGAGATAACAAAGCTAAACAAGAGGAAGACATAAAAAGCCACGTCCAAGAGACTGAGAACATGATCAGTGAAATTAAGAGAATGATGGATTCTACCGAGTTTACAGATATCCGGCTTCAGGATATGCTGCACAGTCAGATGAATCATTTGGAGCAGCAACGCCGAGTATTAGTTCAGCGGCTCTGGCAGCTCAGAGAAAAACACAGAGCTGTAGAGGAGAAAATCTCCAGGCAACTCACTGGAATACACAGTTCACAAAACAGTAGTAACTCGGACAGCGCCAGGTCCAAATGTTACGAGAGTATCATCGAGGAGAACCTCAGGCGAGAAAAGGAGCTGCTGGTGTTAAAACGCCAACAAGTAGAAGACCTCAATACTAGGATTGCACGAGAGAAGCTTGCATTAGAAAGACACTCCAAGGAAAAACAGTGTCTTGAAAAAGAAATGAAAGAAAAGGAAAAGCTGGAGAGTGAATTGGCATCTCAAAGACGAGACCTGGAGAGAAGATGGATTGGGAGGATGAAGGAAAAGGAGTTTCAGCTTAAGAGAGAGAAAGAGATTTTGGACGAAAGCAAGAGGCGAGACGAAGCTGAGAATATTTTGCTGCGGGAATCTTCCTCCAGACCAACCGAAAGAAACGTGTTTGGAGACGTGAGATCGCCTGTCCGTTTGCCACTGGCAAGTCACCCTATAAAAGAAGTGGAACGTTACAAGAAAGAGTCAGAAAAACCTAGAGATCGAAAGGAACATGTTCCTGGCCCTTACAATCAAACGTTATCATATCCAAAGCCTATGCACAAACCATTCGGAGATTTTTCTTTACGTGGCGAACAAGGATCCAAAGATCGACGTGCTGTTTCCGATTCCCTTGAAAGTTGGTCATATAAAAATACTAAGCGCTCATCTAGCAAGAAAAGAGACCAAGCTAAAACTAAGCGGGCAGAAGTCCAAGTTCCCAGGCTTGACCTCAGCTCTGACGATTCCGATCTCGATCTTGGTATTACAAATGGCTCAGGTTCTTGGGAAATTGATCTAAACGACGGTGATGATTCTGATCTTGACCTTTATGGCACCCATTCTATTAATGCCTTTGACAGCGTTGAGGCAGATTGGGAACTTCAGTTAGAAAAAGAACTGAAACAGATTTCGGTGAGTGGCGTCGCCCCATCAGGCGATGATTCCACGGATGTGAGACACCATTATAATAATCACCAAACAGCGCTTGTAAATGGCGGAATTAGCGAGGAAGTAAAAGAAAGCCAAGTGACTTCAGCTGATAAAGCGCCGTCAACACAGTATGGTTCAAAAATTGACCTGGACTGGCTTCGTAAATTAAGCTTCGATTACACTCATCCAAGTGTCAGTAAGAGTCATCCTCGTACATCAACAGCCAATGGTATGGATGAGCGCACACAACCCTTCAGCATTACAGATGTCTCGCGCATTACAACTGAAGTCGCATCTCTACCGAAGGATGTAGCTTCACGTCAAATTCCTCGAGAACAAGACCGTTCACTTAATACACGCACTCAAGCTAATCTGGCAAGACCAAGGCCCAGCTCATCGCATTATGAGTTGGATTCTTTGTTTAGTTTACGAAGACAATCATCTAAGGAAAGTGGCATTGACTCGCCCTCTTCAGTAAGGTCGGAACCGGCCATTTCGGGCAGTGTCATCGCAAACCCGCGGCGCCGTTCGCTCCGGAGTGATCGTTTCCCTGGAGTGTATTTGCTAAACGTTGACGAGTACGTGGACCGTCATTTGGTGAGATCGTCTGAGGAGGTGGCCAAGATAAGAGACCTATCTCCCTCAGAAAAGCGTTTCGATTTATAACCAATGTCATTTCTTTCTTTCCCTAGGATCTATGATACGGCCACATGATGGTATTTACTGAGAACAACGAGAGTATTATTTATTTTTTAATTGAGGTGGCCAAAATAAGTAACTTGATCGACACGTGTTCAGAAATGTATGCGTATGAGATGCAAGGCCTGTGACAGAAACACTTGTTCACCAGTAACTGCCTGCCTTTATGGACATTACTCGATAAGTGACTTTACATGCAGCCATTGATACATGTTTCTTTGCACGCATTCCTTATATATTTATCCCGCGTTCCTACAATCAAGGTTATCTATGAGCCAAGATGACCAAGCACATCGCATCGCAGTTTCGTCTAGTATAGTGAATACTGTTACTGACAGAAAAATTTCACTTAAGCGATTTCAAAGAATCGGGACTTGAAATGAGTAACCATTGTGACGAGGCACTCCTACATTTTAGCGTTAACGTTAACGTTAATCGAAAGCGTCGACGTCAGAAATGAAGTTATGATTTTATTGACAAAAAGGATTCATGAACATTTTTACCTTATGGCAATCCATAGCCAAAAGAACTTGTTACTAGTTTCACAGAACTGAATTTTAGGAGGAGAACGTAGCGTTAGTGACTTTTAATATGAGAGTTGCTTAAAGAACTGACATGTCCTATTTACACGATAGAACAATGTTTCAGTTGTCACAACACGATTCTGCGTTGCACTTCGCGCAGGATCCAGTTATGTATATCATAAATGTTAATAGGTAGGCAGACGTTCTAAAGTATTTAAAAATGGCAACATTTGTTCAGTATGATGAAGTTCTTTCTGTTCAATTTCTTTCGAAGCAAGAAGTACTTTTACTTTCAGGGGCATCTACCGATCCTTTGCCGGGCCATGTTTTAAGAAGTTATACTATGAAAAAAAAATTTTCACATCTGTAAAGATGTACTTTTTTTCACTTGAGATAAGAGTAAATGTTGTCAATAAAGGTATAGAGCTTTATTCAACAAGTTATAATATTTAATTGTAAATAAAACTTATATTTTCTTTATTTATGGCTCGTTTGACTTGGGTAATCGCAGCGGTAAAGAACAGGAACGTTTAGCAATAACGATGGCCTCAAACCAATTCGCGCTATTTCGTTTCATTTCAATTCATGTAATTCTGAATTTGTAATACAGAATTACAATCAACAGCTGAATGTTCATCTTCGTAAAGCTGTGAATTTGATCATCCGGCCCCAGTTGTTCAAACATTGGATAGGCCTATCCACCGAGTGAGTCACTATCCAGCGGGGACAAGTATAAACTAAAGAAACCAATTACGTTATCCACCGGATAACTCAATAACGTTATCCACCTTTTGAAGAGCTAGGGCCAGACGTTCCTGTTTTGCAGGGAACGGCGAGAAAAGGGCGAGCATGTCAACGGTAGGGTTCCTGAAAAGCCGATAAGCACTTATCCACGATTTAAATTTTGCCCCAAGATTCTGTTCTCATTTCTATAGATTCAATGAATTGTTTACACAGTATCATTTTGTCTTCACAACTGTATCTCAAAGGGAAGGCTCCAAAATGTTTGGAAAGCTCGAATACACGACGTTCTAAGGTTTTGTTTACACTATACCGAATATTTTTGAGTGCCAACACGAAAAGCAAGCCTATCCATTATAGTACGGACAGCAATAGCACAGTAGTGGAGCAAGTCGTTCACACACATTGAACCGATCGTACAAGAGCGGTTACTTCCGTCTCAGCGCCGGGTTCCAGTCCTCTTTCCTACTTATTTACTTCCTCTATATAAGGTTCGAATACCTGTTCACAATACACCAAGTGTGTAACAAAGAACCTCTACCACACGTGACACTCCACTTTCGAGATTGGCGCAGCGCAGTGTCGATCCCTTACAGAAACCGCGCGGAAATCACCGTTTTTATGTGACCGTGAACAAAAGCCCTAGTGTCGGGTATGATTTTCGTGCATGCGCAAAAGCTATCCAGTACAGTGTGAACATAGCCTGAGACTAAAATACTCTGCTTAAAATTTGGCATAATCATGGATTAAACTTAACTATATTTCCGGGAAGCGGCCCCAGGTATAAGGGCACTAGCAAGTTTCTTGCTTTGTGTTAGCGTCGCTGACATTATTGCTAAAACTCCCTATTACCACAGGAAAACCCTTTTCCTGGCAAAACGCCTCTTTGCAATAATTTTATTTGTCTACATGAGTCCGTTGGAGCTTATAAACGCGTACGTGCAAAATTATGGGTCTTTCTTTGAACAGTGTAAACGGTCGTCTTTACCGGTCTCCAGTGTGAATAAGGTTCGTAAACGGATTAACATCGTTCTCGTGTGAACAGCAGTAGACGCACACGTTTGTAACCCTGAACGGACTCACCTGGACACAGCCGCGGTGCCTGTAAATGGTCTTGAGAGCGTTTTAATGTGCTCTAAATCAAAAGACAGTACTGTACCAAAATAAGAAGCTGCAAATTTTGCATTTTTGTTTTGACTGAGGGACACTGAAAGAACTTGAACAGCGATAACATGACAATAAATTACGATTTCTGACCAGACGGTTTAATACTATGTGATACACAAAGTTATGCGGGAACAGTTTTAGCTCCTGAACTAAGCGTCTCTACCGGTTGCCATCTTGACTGTTCCAGTTCGTAGAAAAAATCCTGTCGTAAACAGAAACGTTAGGTAGGATGAGCAGTTTCAAACAGGAATAGGTACAAAATATTTATTATTACAAATGTATAACGAAATAGAAGGAATGTACGAACACCATTCAGTGGCGGATTCATTACGTCGGGCTCCAGCTCATCCAGACCCTAAGCCGGCCACGAAAATAATTTTTCAAGGTCCTACGGGCTTCAGTTCGGTCTAAAAATAATCCCCCACTACAATTCTCCGATTCAGTTTCTGATGTTACATATAGTTGTTTGGAGTTCTCGGGAACAAAATGAGTCCTCTGAATTATCGAGAATCGACCCCTGGTCCTGGACGTTTTCCTTCTTTCTCTTCGAAGTAAACGAACTTACGGTTATTAAGGTTCGTTCCGTTTTAAAGACTCAAGAAAGAAAACCCGTGAACTGACGGAACATTCGATTTACAACATTTTAGGTTTCAATCCCCAGAATCGCGTAGACATGAAGAATCTAAAATCTACAGCTCGACACCAACGCAGCCGTTCCTTGTGTTGTTAAACAACGTTCTTCCCGCGTTACCTGACAACACAAAGAACGGCTGCGAAGGGGGCTCTGGAAAGGACGTTTTGTAGTCAGTTCTTACAACTTATGTACATGTAAGCTAAGTCTGGGACAGGCAACATAGCAAGAAGCAAGCCGCGCGAAAAACAGAATGCGAGCAACACCCAAAAGTTTCATGATGAGGTTATTTGACTCAGGAATAACTAAAATTTGTTCAACTTACGGCCTCGCTTGACATAATGCTTTTGTTTTCTTCTGTTATGTTTAGAGGTGGATTAGGATCTAGGAAAGTAAGAAAACGAACAAATAAAAACAAAAATGAATTATTTGGTGCAGTGTTTTAAAGCTTTTGTTCAAAAAATTAAAGAACTAGTAACATAATGACTGTGTATTTTCTTTGTTGCCGATCAAAGTTGATAGTGTTTTGTATTCGGCCTAAAACAAATGGGCAATGCTTGCTGACTATAAAATCAGAGATTTTTCACTTGTTAAAACTATCTACAAGAA
>NC_133211.1:27563952-27613952 GCF_958299795.1 Porites lutea | reverse complement strand
ACTGTACCTTTAGCAGCCTTGCATGATGGAAACTTTCTCTGGAAGAACTCCTGAAAAAAGCATTTACAGATGTATTTACATGGTTACATTATTATTTTTATGTGAACAGTGCTACTTTTCAAATTACAGTGTACCTGGGATGCTTTTTATTGCACCCCTTTTGCTAAGTTTCTAAAGGAGGGATTTCCTTGTAAGCAAAAAGGAATCCTCTTCAGAAAGCCTTTAGTGTATGAAGAGCTAATAAATTCAAGAAAAGTCTGATGTCTATAAAATAAAATAATTTTATTGACCATCACTTATTGAGCCCTGCTACATGTAACAAACTCCTTAGTTCTACCAAAGTACACAAATTGTTTTGTTTTCTTTTGTGTGTATGTGTTTAACTCCAGCAGGATTAGAAGAATTGGTCAGAGATTCCAAAATGAGGTACAGCTGTACCTGTGTGAATATCTATCCAGGGGTTTCAATAAGAATTGAAGTGGCCAGCAGGGGGGGTGTCTGGGGACAAGCCACCCCAGAAAATTTTGAAATTTCAAAGCCCTAAATTGCGATTTTCAGTGTTCTGGAGACTAAATTGAGGACAAAAGAATGTTCAAGCGTTCAAAAATGTTCAAGCTGCATTCAAGAAAGTGTAGCTTTCATTCTACTTTTGATTTATCAGTCACAATCAATTCCTGCAAGCAATAAACAAATGATGAAAACTACATTACCTAACTTAACTTTTGCGCATTAACAAATTCTGCGTAAACCTATAAAGAAACTTGGGAAAATTGACTGAAATAATTATAGTGTTTGCATGACCAAGGCATTACGTAAAACCAGTGGAAAACCAGTGGGCACATCACACACATCATAATTACATTCCCATTCAGATTTTACGATATATTTTTTGTTTACAAAGTTATTCAAACTAGTTCCTTCTTCTTTCTAAAAAAAGTAGCCGACTTCCACAAGCAAAGTAGAGAATGCATTTCGTTGGCCGTCGGTGCTTATTGAAACCCCTGTCTATCCTTCCTGAATTTGGTGCTAATTACTAAACTTAACATAACCTAACTAACTTGAAGTGAAAGCAAAATGGTCCAGAAATGCAGGATCTGCATTGCTCCATATTGCATAAAAATGACCACACCCATCACCAAAGGGTTAAATGTCACTAACAGTGTAATAGTTGCAAGATCCTACCTTAAGGGCATCATCAGTAACATCAGGAGACAAATCACCCACAAATATTGAATACTCTGGTCCCCTGCATTAATGAAATGACATAATGATTAAATTCACATGCGTAACATACATGGATTGTAATGCTTATACTCTATCTTATTTACACTAGTAATCACAAATCAATAAAGTACATGTATACATGTATGGTTGAGATTCCAATTATAATTTGTTTGTGACATCACATGGTTTTGAGGCAATGGAGAATGTGTAAAACGTAAATCTGTGTAACAGAGAAATCTCAGATATATTTATCATAGCATACTTTCACGAAAACCAGCTGGAACCAAACTAAGGAAGAAAACTGTTGAATTACTCACTGTGTGAACGAATCCTTGCCATATGTGGCCCAATTTAATTTGAATCTCTTTATCTGTAAAATTGGAATAGATTAAGGTTAATCATTTTTAAAATTATAAATTATCTTAAATTATGCTCCATGTAACTTTAACAAAAAGTCCATTCCACTCTTTTTTTGGCATGGACACACATGTACAGTGTACAGTACATATACCAGAGCACCAGAAACACAATACTTGAATAAAAAAGTACATGTATAGTCCACAGTCCTGGCCTGAGGGGAGGGGGTTCAAACTAAAGAATCTTCATGGCGAGAATGACTAAGGTTGTATTCTGGGACAACAAAATTTAAAATATCAAAAATGACTATATGTTATACTTAGTGCAAACTATGCTTTAGGAAATGACCATATATACACTGTATACTAGCTTGCACTTACAGCTTTATTTGTTTTAATAAATACTATACATACAGGATTGCTCCCAGGAATTGGCAAACCACTGAGTTTAGTCATAACCTTCTGTGAGACTGTGTAGTCACCAAAGTCAACAAAACAGTAACCAGCTGGAGACCTGATATGTGACAAATACTTGTTAGTAAACACAACAAAGTGGCCTAGATGTACACACTCACTCTCTATACAACTTTACATACAGTCAAACCAGCTCCACTTGTGACCACTTATCGTAAGTGACCACCTCCCACAAGCAACACCTATCCAAACACCAAAATTTTCGCGCGACTGTTGCAACCTCTCATTAACAACCACCTGTTGGACATGTAAGCAAACACTGTAAGATCCAAGTGTAACAATTTTTCCATAATTTGTTTTTCCTTTTCACAAAATATAGTTCACCCTATCCTTTTGTTTAGATTCTTTGTGCAAATTTAGGTGTTAAGTTATAAGTTTATTTTTTTTGCCAGGCCTGGATAGCATCTCTTTGCTTTCTCATCTTCGTTAACTAGTGCCTTTATTACTTTTTTTAGTTTTCTTTTTTGCACATTCAATAAGTATTACATCTCAGGTAGCTGTTAGGCACTAGGCTGTACAATATATTTTCAGTTTTGTATTGGTCCACTTTAAGTGCTTCTGTAATTTTCTACTTTTCTTCATGCTTTACACAGTCTGCTACCACATCAATTTTCTGCAGTAGCCATAACAATGTGTGTGTGTTTCACAGTCCTCGCTTTGTGGCAGTTTTCCTGTTTCTTCACATCAAATTTTCTGTTGCCGCAACATCTATCGAGCTTAGAGACTGCATTTTGAGTTTGACTGTTCACCTCCCTCTTTTGCAACAGAGAAAGCATGAGGAATTTACAGCACCCCAGTCTAAAGCTGCATGAAATGATATCTAGCTAAAGTTGTCTTAAATAAACCCTAATAAGAATGATTATTAATAATGCCCAAGAAAAAAGAAATCTTTTTCAGGAAGAACCACGCAATTTAATAATTCAAGGTCTCTCATGGTCAACTGGCACATTGAATAGTTTGATGTTAACATTTTGTTCTAGCTACATTTGTACAATCGGCGACAACATTGTTGAGACATTATACTCAAATAAGGTAACTTCAGAGAACAAAAGAATCTACACCCCTCCCCCCTCCTCTCCATTCAAAGTTGAGGTGTTTGTGGTTTTCTACAGGTAGCTTGAACAGCGGCACAAAATTGCATGGAGGGGATGGGGGCGGAAAAACTTTATTTTCCCCTTTTAAAGTTCGTAAAACATCAAAAAGCTGAAGCCCCTTTCCGGCAAAGTGTCTCAACTAATTTTGTAGCTACAAAAGACATTACCCGGTAGCTCTGTTTTTTATCATCTTTACTGAAATCACTGCTTCCCCCATGGCTGCAAAGGCACTACTGATAAATGCTTCATCCATGTAACTGTCAAGCTATTACATATAAAAAAACTGATATGTACAAAATAATGTATGTTAATTCAAACGCAATCCAATCCCCCCTGTCCTAGAATAAAATTTGCAGCAGATGTCAACAAATCCCGCACCTTGCTTGCGTATTTCCCCCAGGTTACCCCCAAGGATTGCCACTGATGATTCTATGGGCTCTTTATTAAATTTTATTTATTTAAAATTTAATTGGAGTTTTTCTCAGGTGGTGACAAAACTTAGATCATTCTCCTCTTAGGGGAATGCCAAAATTACTATACCACCCCTAATGTATGGTTCCAGAAAATATATCCAGGCCCCCTCTTGCACATGAAGGTAAATTCAAATATACAACTTAACTTTTTCTAGTAGCAGGAGAAAGGTGTAATGTCACTACATTAAGCAAAATTTTGCAGATTAGGTTACTTTGTAGGTAGTGTGGTATGCTCTAATGTTGGGAGATCAATTAATAAATGGAAAATGTTGCATAGTAACTGTAAATGACTTCGTTCTTTTACTTTATGATCTTTCTTTGTGAAAATGAACTTTTCTAGTGGGGTTGGGGAGTGGGGAGGGGGGGGGGGGGGTCTTTGTCACACTTGTGGAAATTACGGAGGGGTTAGGGGGTCATCAGCTCCCTACAAAAATGGAAAATCCAGGGAGGTGGCGGGGTCCTAAGTGAAATTCCCTCAGTAGTGGGGGTCTGGATACTGAACCACTCAATGTGGAGTTTGTTGATGAAGTAGCGTGCAAAGAAAGTGGTGTCCAATAGCCTGAGGCTAGTGGATTTTGCTATTGGGCAAGTGAATTCTGTTTTTAACTTGCCCAAAGTGCAAGTGATGTTTTTTGAGGAATTCGAATTACAGAAGAACTTTGAAATAAATTCCGCGAGTCAAAACGTTTTAAGGGCTAGTTGACGTGACATCTGGGCTAGTAAATGCTAGCTTCAGCTTCGAATGGAAAGCTGTAAAAATGATTTTCTTTACACCCTGTGAACGTCAATAAAATTCATTGATGTGTGCAAGCTTGTCTGTGAGTTAAGATCTAGAGTTACCAAATCACTGCTGTAATATGCAAGATATGGCTAGGATGATAGTTAAAGCTACATGTAGATTTAGGGTCAAAAGCAAAGGTTTAGGGAATTCACTCCAAAGTATCATGCCTTCCATGTTGTAACCTTCAAAGAACTGGGTAAGTAGATATGCAGTCATTCTGCAGTTAAGCCATCTTGGGATGAAGTCAAGGTGGGGCTAAGGGTCACAGAGGTGATGTGGGAATTCACTCCTTTTCACTATGATAAGTTGGGAGACAAGTCTACAAAATTGTAGGCATCTGTACTGTGTGCGCATGTACTGCTATTCGTCGTACTGCAAATTTTAATGCCTCTAACGCAGAGGAGAAATAAAGAGCCATTTCTGATTTTCTATTTTACCATAACATCTCAAAAACTGCTATCATAAACTTACATCTCCCATCCACAGGCTTGTCATGTTGAACGTGACCACGTGTCGAAACCCCAACGTCAGAATAGGATTTCAAATTAAAGTATTTTGAACGATTCCCTGGTCGATATAGCATTCATGTACCCAAATAATTTAGAATTCTAGTCGGGCTTAAAGGAGATCGAACAAAATTCCAAAGAATTCGACTTGACTTGAAAGACAGTACGCGGACCGTTCGACCTCGACCACTTTTGTGATGACTAGATCTTCGTATATGTTGCATGGAATGTACCACGACGAGTTGGACCCAGGCTCTGCTGTGATCGTTAGGCTGCTTCAAGATAAGCTTCAAGAGACCTTGGACCTTGCCTGCTCGTGGCAGACAAAATTGCGGAAGGAACACGCTCCCCACCCCCGCTACGATGGGGCACTATGAAAAAAACTTGCAGACAGACTTATATCTAAAAAAAATCAACCCATACAGAAATGAACAAACAAACAAAAACAAAAGCGCGTGATAATAGGAAGCAGCCGGAACAGCAGAAAAAAGCAAGCTTAGAAAAGAAAAGAAATGATAAAAAAAAAAAAAAACATGTATACACGGCGAACCAAAATAGATTACATAGCAGAAAACTCCTTGACCCCTTTTCCTGTTTTTCTAATGGTCTGAGCCTGAGGCCTTTGCGAACGCATGCGCGTATATTGGTCAGTCACCCTTGTAAGCTTGTCTCAGTTGTGCCTCATGCATACATACATCAGACATACATAATTCAGTTAGATGTTCACCGGCGAAGCCAGCCAAGACATTGCTCCGCTTGCAGTGAAGAAGCGGAATAAATCATTAGGTAAACTCAGGAGCCCATAACTGACTAAGGGCAATGTTTTCCCTGTAATGACCGAACGCACAAAGTTAATAAGTTATTTACACCTTTTGCTGTTCATTAGGAGAAAATACGCAATCATTTGCGTGAAACGGCGACTAATAGTGCAAAGATACGTTCATTAGCGCGAAAATATGAACATATGCTCATAAATAAGATTCAATTATGATTTTTGCATTTTAATCAACATTCAATAACACTTTTGGGTATCATATGCGTCATTCAAAAGAGAAAAATATACTTTCATTAACGCCAACATCAAAGTCATTAACACTATCTTGAAAGCCAATAGGGACAACTGACATACATTAAAGTGAAACACTATTCATTAACACTTTTATGACACTCTGCAATTCAGTAGCATTCCTGGACAACCTTAGGATGGATTAGGATGGATAAGGCAAACATTAATACGCTTGTACAATCAATTGAGTATTTTTTACATTTAACATACGAAATGTGTACGTAAGGGGCGCGAATGGCCAAATCTATACGTAAAGACCACCGATTTATCGGGATCCACTTTTTCCTCGCCCGTGCCAGAAAGTCACAGAAAATCCGACACAGTATTCAATACTCCAGCAGCTGCCGAGGATGCCATGGTCATAGTCAAATTTCGTCCTCGTTGGCCGCACACTTGGCAATATGCCCTGCACTCCCTGTAGCGCCCCACCATGACTTCTGGCCGTCTAGGGTAAATGTATAGCCGCAGCCGTCGACGAACACACAGTGGCGAAGTACGGCGTGATTCTTTAAATAAATTTAGACCAATTTCTTTTTTTTTTTTGGGGGGGGGGGGGAGGGAAATTGATATTGTTTAATTGAAAATAGATTTTCGTATATTAAATGTAAAGAACGCTCAATTGATTTGTACAAGCGTATTAATGTTTGCCTTAAGCGGATAAAAATTGAGCGATACAGTCATTTGACACTAGTCAGCGGGTACAGTTATCTGATAGCTATCCATAACATGGATGATCACTATCAAGTTAAACACAGATTTTATAAGCCTTGGACACCTAGCTAGTAATGCCATGTCAATACAAGAAAATCTTGCCCGCTTAGCAGCCAATCAGAGTGGGCGTACTATTGTAGCCATCAGGAGCCTATGGTCGTAGGCTCCTGTAACCACTACTGTACTACTGTAGTAATGGCCGCCGCAAGCTACCACCCACGAATCTTAAGTCCCAAATATGGGCAGACGGGTAACGTGAAACCGTTAATCGTAAACCGCAGTTTGTCGTTTGCCGTAAAATGACAACACCTCGATCTTAAGGTCTCTTATAACAGCCTACCAAAGCAGGAAATTATTGGCATCCAGAACGATACCCGCTTGAGAGTGCAAACCCCGAAGGGAAAAGAAAGACTCGAATAGTAAGATGGTTCCAACATAATTCTTTTAATTAGTGAAAGTCATCGGCCATCTGTTGGTGTCAATTAATTCTCTTTTCATTCTGCTTGCAATCCTGAAGGTGATGCAGCCGTGCAAGCTCACTGAAAGATGACGTGACCAGAAGACCACAGACAACAATTTGTCTGTAGATTAAAAACGGAACAGTAAGCCAAGCCAACGCTTGCCATAAACTGAATGAGAGTCCAACCAAAGACACTGGAAATATTAAAAATAAAAGGAATAAACAAGTCAGCTCAGACCTACAAGATCTAGTCAATACAGGTACAGCCTTTTTTTTGTAGAGGATGCGATCATCGATTGTCGAAAGAGAAAACTGATGAAGACTAAGACCTCTGAACCATAACCAAACAAGATAATATCTGAAAAAAAAAGTAGCTGGTACAAAATTTAGAAACAGATGAAATTTGAACACCGCTAGCGCAAAACTTTGATTACTGATGACTGCGTGGGCATGGCACTCTGATTCGTGGTTGGGACAATTTTTGCATTTTGCGATCTTTCATCTCCTATAAAATAGCTGAAGACAAGACAAGACAAGACTGGTCATTTGGGAGGAAACTTGGAAATCCCAGAGGCATCTCGTGCCCCACCACTGACATGTCGCGTTGATTTGTTAGTACACCGAAAACCTAACAGGGAGTTTAACCAACCACGGCGGCAATGGTAACGAAGACGTTCAAAAAACTGGAGTTATAATAACCAAAACAACAACTTTGCAAGGGCATCAAGATTTTTTCCACATTTCTTCGCCGTCACGACACGACTAAAAACGTACTAAAACGTGAGACTTTCCAATGTCATGTATAACAAAAGACATAAACAATAGACGACAAATTATTTCTTTCCACTTCTAAACTTTTTAAAGTTTAGAAACAAAACTAAAAACTAAACTTAACTAAACTAAACTAAACTTTTTCAAAGTTTAGAGAGCACATTGAAATGTGCTCTCTGAAGATTCAATTCCAAGAAAACTCGCGCACAACTGACTAACTGAACCAGTAGGAACTAACCGCCATAAATTTTAAAAGAACACGAATACACTAAATAATTGACGTCCCTGTTGCCGTTGGTCTCCGTACTTTGGATGCTTAAAACTAGCACCTAAACCAATGCAACCTTAGGTTAGGCATAATAAAGTATTAAAAGCAATTACAAGTGATGTCTTCTCCTACCTGTTGGCCCTGGCGTAAAGTAAAGCAAGTAGATCATGTATACACAAATATCCTGACCAAGTATGACCGAAGAAAGGATAGGCTGCGTATAAAGAAAAGCAAGATTTCACGATAGATTCACTAGAAATATTCTTCAGCTACAGGGGAATAGTCAGAATAACGAATTGTCCATGAATGTTTTGCACGTTCGTAGGAAAAAATTCTGGAAAACAAAATTTGTTCCGGGAAATATAAGGGACTTTATTTGGTTAACGTTTACAGAAACGAGGACCCAACATTCAAGTTAGATCTAATTTTCATATTGTGAAGTGCAGTAGCTATAGGAAACTATCTCTTTTATTTTGTTGTCGCGTATTAACAGAAAAACGTTCCCGTTTTTTCATTTGAAGTCAACCCGGCTTGGGTTGAAATGAGATATTTCCGCTTTCCAGGATGAGAAAAGGCCGTAAGGTCCTTGGGACGAGTTATAGCGCGAAATTCGAAAAACAACTAGAGCAAAGTTGGCGAAACACAAATTTCTAACTTTGGAGCCTATCATAGCTTTACCAATTCTTAGAGCTGCATCACTGGAGCTAAGTCGGACGATGCCATCCCGGCCGCCCTGTTGTAGAAGCTGCGGTAACCGGCTCCGAGTATTCACATGTTGGCTTAAATTTAAATCGCGCTTACCTTTTGAAAAAAAAAGAGATCTACTAAGGTCTAAGAAAAGATAAGAGATTTACTGAGGATTTAGAGGTGAGGCTAAACGATCTCCTTTGAAGAGGCCCTTAGCTTTTTTATGTATCTTAGTATCAACTCAGTTAATTTTTAAGACAGTAAATGGCCTTCTTACTTCCTGGAAAAAAATCTTTACAAGCCACCAGTTATCGACCACCTGCGATTTTTGATGAGCTCTCAAGGAACTTCTACAAAGTAAAAAAAATGACAAGATGACTGAAGAGAATAGTTTCCATCCGTTAACTTTCACTTAAGGAATAGTGCAGTCAGGTTTGTTTTTCGTAGTCCATAAATACCTGTAGAGATATGACAAAGGTCCTGCAATTTCTAAGCAGACAAGAAGTTGGATATGAAACATATATTGAGGGTAAAGTGCGCACAGTCCCATTGCAAATCCTACCCTGCCACACCTGTGGAAACACATATGAAATCATTCTTGAGAAATAGAGACGACAACGCGAACTTTTAAAAACCAACAGATTTAGATCAGCAAGACTATAATAGTTTTTTACGTCCAGCATGCTTTTTTTGTTTATATCTTGGCCGTCACTGCACGCTACGACGTGAAATTACCAAATTTCACGTTTTATCGAGAACGTTAACAACCTAAGATGAATTTCTCTTTCGAAATAAAACTTCCGTTTTCTTCTCTTTTCTTTAAACGAGTTACTTTCTTTCTAGAAATTGTATTACAGTACTGTAGTTGTTGCTCATCACCAAACCTAGTTCCAAGGGTCTCTCTTCTTTCTGGAAACGAAGCTGGATTTTGCTTGTTACGTTCTACTGTCAGTTGAAAATTCTCATGCTTTTTTCCCAGCCAGTTAGAGGTAAAAGCCAAATTAACTGTTACTAGTTCCTGCACGCTTCTATGAAGTTAGGGCCACAAATGCATTTCTCCTTCTGATCATGTTATGATTAGCCGCGGTCGTTCGTTGTGGATTCACCGCACTTACCTGAACAGCGTACTAATAAGTACTTTAGTCAGTATCAGTGTTTGTCAGTTAGTGTTTGTTGTTGTTGTTGTTGTTGTTTTTGCGAGCGAATGCTTTACCTGATTCTCGTGGCTTTCATAAAGTAATACAGATTTCATGAGCCAAAAAATACCTGTCAGTAGCAATATCGAGCAGTTCTCCAAATTTGGAACCTTGGAGCAAAAAGAATAAAAATTTAATTGATTATTTTCATAAAGTTACCAAGTAAATAATGCCTGTTTGACGTTATTGTTGCCATGTCCGTAGCTGTCCGTCCTCGTTGTTTAAGCTTCCTGACAACCAATTCAGTACTTGACGATTCTTTAGAACAAGCCATTTTCACGATGACGACATTTGACTACAACTACCACTGCGGTTTAAAAAACAATAGCCCTAATCTCTAATTTGCAAAAACCGAAGGATTCTGGTAGTACATTGTAAAAGACGTAATCGCGCAATTGTCCTATTAAACTCGAGCGGTATCTCTCTTTTACTTGACAAATTTATTGAAGTCGGCCGATCATTAAAATGGAATAATTTTCTGAATATTTTGAATTGACTCTTTTTTTGTATAAGGGACGCGTTTTGCTGTCGTTTCAGTATCATGAGGTTCTTTCTAACTACTTTCTGCCCTTACATTGTTTGAAGTACCTTGCTGCGGCTCCATCGAATACATCCAATATGCCATTACCAGTCAAATGAAGAGCTACAGTGACAAATGGATGACGCAGCATGAGGTAGAGGGCTGATAAATTAAGAATAACACGAAGGTAACCTAGAAAAAAGAAAGTTATTATCAGTACATGAAATTTATTTCTGAAAGAAATAAATGGTTTTATGCTTAATGTGACTGACTTTGTATGTAATTCCTCCAGCTGCCAGTAAGCGGGCGTTGCTGCCATCCGGGACATTATATGTGTGTTTTTAAGACGTGGAAGCGAGGCGTAAAGCCCCTCTGCTCACCGCAGCAAGAATAATAGAAAAAACATTTTCCCTCCATTCCCTCCCTTTTTGCTCCACTTTCTTCTCCCGGATGGCTGGTGTGCCCACACTTTTACTGGGATAGTCTTCTGGTGTATCTAGATTTTCCTAGCTTTATATGCTTAAATCAAATAAACGGCCACTCTTGTGGCCAAATTTATCACAAACTTGAATTGCATTATTTGTATCCCAGGGAACAGGTGCTCATCCAAAGCGGGTCTACGCCAACAACAAAAACTGACTCAATAATTACTATATTTAAAGGAAAATTGAAGCATATTAAATATTACAAAAGGTGGTCAATATATTTAGCCCTAAGTACTAAGTAAGGACAGTATTAACTCATCTCCTCGAGACAGGACCGCCATTTCATGGTCAGCAACATTCGAAGAGTCTGCTCCACAGCCGTTTTTTCAGTCACGTTGCGTGACGACACAAACTGTGAAGCAGACTATTTAATCGAGCCACTTGAGGTTCTAGCCTTTTGCAGTGTAAAAGTCAGCACATCTTCGTAATTTTTTTCAAGACCCTAAGTGATAAGTTTGGCTCCCACAGGGTTAAAACCGTTTGATCCACTTAACAGATAAGCACTCTTCAAGATATCCCTGTCGAAAGCAATGAAGGTCTACTTCAACTTTCTGTGGAAAATAAACTGCAATGTGTTTTTCTAGATAAATTAAAAATTAACGTGCCTTCCAATCGGAAGGCGCTTTCGGTTTATATGCTAGGTTTTTACGGCTTTCGTCTTGAGTTACACAGATCCAGAGCTCCGCATTCTGGATGCAAGACTGCGGTTTAAACTGGGATAAAACGATAAAAGCAGGGCAAAGCTTGACATTTTGTAGAGTACTGTGAAGGTCTGGGAACCCCGCCTCCAAAATGATTTCGAAATAAAGATGCTCAAAGATTCCATTTCCAGTACAGCCACTTATCCACTGTATTCAAGTAAAAAAAAATTTCACATTATAGGAAATCTCAACGCTTCATGAAATTAACGCGACTTTCAAAAATTTGGCTTGGGCTGCTTTTATTGAATAATACAATTTAAGAAGTTGGAAGCGACATTTTTCAAACCGATGATAATGACGAACAATACGTGGCACAATCAAGGAACTAATTTGTATTATATTTATTCGGGCAACTACGTACTAAATGTTTTGGAATAGTAAGGAATGCAAATTATCTCCAGTACAAGGTATGGGAGATGATAGGGACTTAAAGCCGCAAGGACTACGGAACGGGCCAGGTCGAGTACGGTGACCGGAAGTAATTTTTCTCCAGCCACCAGTTAATGCCTCAAAAATAGGGAGTTTAGGATACCACGACAGCTACATGTATGGCGATAAATGCAGTAAGTGGGCGACTGTGCAAGAGTATCTTTCAGACGAGTTAGGATCTGATTAAAAAGAGCGAGAAGAGCTTGAATTGTTTCGCTGGGAGAAGAGGGCAGAGAAAAAAGTTAAAGGGGCGAAGAAGAAGGTTCGCATACAGAAGCTGTATCAGAGATATAAGCCTTATATCAGCCTTTGGTACGCGTACTTTTTTCATCCGAGCCGTGCCAAAAATTTTCAGCCGTGTAAAAGGGGCTTTTGTTCACTCTCTGGCTTGGTACTTGGAGCATAGACTCCAGTTCCTTGCAGGAGCCCGTCATTGTTCCTTGCTATTTCATTTAGCGAAGAAATGTTGAGGATTTAAATTGATCACCGAGATTTATACTCACCGATTAAGTTCGGCACATAGTAATAAACTTTCATCATTGGAAATTGAAACTTCTCCAGTTGCAGTCCAGTCCAGTTCTTTTATCTGAAAGAAAAATAAACAAATAAGCAAATAAATGAATGGAATGGAATGAATGAATAAAAGCTATGACGGTAGCCTATTGGCAGAAGTTTTCTTTTTACCTTGCATTCCACAAAAAAGACCATTTTTCTGGAACGGAACCAAACGGAGAGGCCAGTTTGTAGATTTGAGGCCCGAATGGATCGACAAGAAACGTTCTTTTCGAGCGTGGGCCCTCTTCTGATCCTAGATAGGGAGAGTTCCTCCATCCCACAACCAACCTCCTCTCCTCCTTTGGGACACGTCCTCCATTCAGGGGACACAAAATTTGGTCCCGCAAAAATGTTCATATAATCTTTGTATTTGTTACCTCTAATGAAGGGACACCTCTATTCAGGGAAAGGGACACTTTGTCTGGGTCCCAAAACCTGGTTTTTTTCCATTCAGGGGACACCTTAGCAATAAACAAGTGACAGACCACAGAAATCGTCGATTCGTTTAAGTGTTCACTATAGTCACAATGGTGGCTTCAAAACAGGAATTAACTCACTTAAATCGATGTACTGCACTCGTGGGAATTCAACACACAGCATCCCAGAGATAAGTTAATCATGATTTTTTAGTTGCTTGAAATAATGACTGCAGTAGATTCCTTTAATAGCCTGCGAGAGCAGACGCCTTTTTCAGCTCTTATAAAAATATTTTATCCGTTGGTTAACCCCCGCCCATCCTCCATTCAGGGGACACTTATTGCCTTGGTCCTAAGGGTGTTCCCTGAATAGAGGTTCCACTGTACTTGATGGTCTGGCGCACGTCTGTCGGGTGATACAGTCAAGGAGAACTGAGGTTTGATTTGATTTGCCAACGTTTTTGTACAAGGTAAGAATTCAATACTGATTAATTTTAAGGTGTAATTACAACTGCAGACAGACAGATTACAAAAACCTGGTTACATGAATGCCAGGGATAAAGATTATCGGAGAAGAGTACAATTACTGTCTGTAAGAGAACTAGCCAGGAGATGAGTTTGCCGTTAATGGTTTGGTAATCAGTTTCCAGAGCCGTGACTGCGCCATTATGGCTAAAAACTGTTTATCAGAAAGTTGGTGCAAGGCATTGGATAAGCGAGACTCTCAGTTAGAGAAGAATTTTGTTACTTCCGTACAATTTTGAAACTAATGGCTTCGATATCCGGGAGTTTGACCATGTATAAAAAGTATAATACCATTATGGCTTCATGTATTTGTCTGAGTACAGGTGAGTAGATGTTTAGTAACGCCAGCCAAGTTTATCAACTGGATGAATCATGTTACAATATAGACCCCACACAACACACAGATGTCTTTCTTACGTAAGTGAATCACTTTTTTGCAAAATTTTGAGCCAAATGAGTTGCAGGCGTTGACGTTGGAAAATATTAAGAAATTTAGGCCGATACACACGAGGGGTTTTGCTCCCGGAGCATGCTCCACGCTCATTTTGCACGTGTCAGTACACACGAGGGAGTGTTTTCAAGTTCGCTCAATTTCCCCCGGGAGCTTGCTCCCAAATATTTAACCGGTTAAATATAGTGGAGCATTTTGCGGGGTGGAAATTCTGCTCCCGAGAATGAAGTATACCCATGAAATTGTTGGTACACACGGAGGAGCTTTGCTCCCGGAGCGTGCCCCTGGAGCATGCTCCTGGAGCGAAATCCCTCGTGTGTATCGGCCTTTATCTCCGCCCGCATACAAATTAAACTAGACTCGCCGAAAGGCGATTTTAACTAGGCTGCCATATCATAATACTGAAAAGCCGCCCAAATCGCCCTTTCTCCGATTTGCCTTAGTACTCTAATTCTCTCAATTTTGTATTTGAAGCTCCCAGCGAAGCTTTGGGTTCTCGAAGCTTCGCTGCTGATTAGCCCTCTCGCCAATGAGGCTGTGAAATGAACTTGTGTGCGAAATTCTCAAAGTTCCTGCTTTCGTCGGACGAGTCCTCTATATCCTGATCCGAAATTTAGAAATCCAAAGAGGCGTGTCAGAGAAAGAAATCATTGATCTTTAAACGGATCACGCAACGCCCTCCGGGTTACTGGATTAATCATTGATAGTGTTCATTTTTTGACGGAGAAATCGAAGGTATGTTTTAAATTAGGCACAAACAGCCCAGTTAAAAAACATCTGAGCGGAGAGTCGAACCTGGAGCATCTGGCAGGAAGGCCAGCTTTTAGACCACTGCTCCACGCCGGTACCAAGGGCAACGTTAAGTGGGAAAATTAATATATCTGAAAGTATTTTCCTGTGAAGCTCTGCCGATAGACTCTGTTTGAAGCTGGTGGAGTTGTATTTCTCATGGCCTTCAAAGGCATATTTGAGGAAAATCAGACATAATTATTTGTTGTTGCTGTTAACTTTCCGCCACCCTTTTTCCCACGAGTTTCTCTTGGATTGCTTTGCCTAGTTTGGAAAGAAGTATTCTATTAGCCTACGTTCAGTTGCTTTAGTTACCATTTTTGTGTGCAATTTGGTCCACGCCCACAAATTTCACGGTAGTTTAGAAACCGCTTGATAATTTTTCTTATGAAATTGACAATTCCGCGATTAATAGCCTGTGTTGCAGCCGAGCCACGCATTCGTCTAAACCATTTATATACATGTATAGTCCATATACAGAAGGTTTAGAGCGTCTGCGAGGCAGGCAAGAACGTAAATGATCAGTTTACATTGCCTCCAAGTTTCAAGGACATTGAAAGCAAGGAATGCAATGCAATTGGGCTTCCAATGTCACAAATTTTCCCCCAGATTTTATGTTTGCAAAGTGGGCATCCTCACGTTTTAAAGTCAGGGAGCTTAAGCAACTACGACGGCGACGACGAAGACAACTTTAAGAAACAATAGATTTAATGATCATAACAACAGCTCTGCACGTGCACCACGCTTTAAGCACATTTCTTTGACGTCCACTGCACGACTACCACGTGAAACCTCCTAATTTGACGTTTTATGGAGGACGTGGACATACAACGACGAATTTTTCTTCCTCTTTTTGAAACTGAATAAAATCCTTAAGAATTCAACTCCGGGAAAAGTCGCCTACACGTGACATATTGAGCGGGTCAAAATAGACACGATGAAGTTTGAAAGAACGCAAATTCATGTTTTTTAGCGACGTTTTCACTGCCGTCGTCGTCGTCGTTGCTTAAGGTCCGTAATTTCATATGAACGTGCACAACTTTAGCAAAACTGAAATAATTTGCATTCAAAAGGACCCTTACATTCTAAATCCACACGCGACCATGACCGTTCAATGAACCCCATTATTAATATTTTCTCAGGTATACACATTAAAGCATAAAAACAATAGAGTAACTTCCATATTTTCCCTACATTTATCGTTCTTTTGATAAGCCTCGTTTCCATGCTGAAACAAGGGTCTCGGAAAGGTCTCTCATCCTCCAGGAGCCCGCAGGGCTCCTGCATCCTCTTAATGCCGTTTTCAACCAACTTCCCCTACTGGGATTTTTTGGGCCGATGGCGCTAGAACGACCAGACACAATAATATTAAGGATAGTTTCCTGAGTCTAAAACAGTCGTAATTTCTTCTTTTGCAATTACTTCTAGGTTAACAGTACTTTGCTCCCGGTATGAAGTAATTTAAAAGCGTATAAAATCTGTGATCTGGCCACACAAAAGGGAAAACAATAAAGAGAGTCGGCTTTTGTTAGCATAATCCGACTATTCAAGATGAAAAGTACTACAGAGCCTTCATGGTATAGACTTCTGTTGGGCCTGTTGAGTATTTTAGAATAACAATTGAAACAATGAGGGATAAACGCATATCCAGAAACTTTTACCGACTGTAAAATGTCGCGAGAACAATTCATAGCCATTTCATTTGAAGAATCAGTATTAAAACATGGAAGCCCCCCGGGACTAATAAAAGGTCAGCCACGATTAAATCTACATCATATTCGAATAAACCACGAATACGAAATAATTAATTAAAAGCTCATACTAAAGGAAAAAAACTGACAAACAAAATACAAGCAACTGTGAACGCGTGACAGCGAATACATGTATACAACGCGAAGCCAGAAGTTGACCTTGAAGCCATCCAGCTAATGAAACACATTGAAATTCGGCTGCAAAGCTCAGCTTTGCAGATTTCAATATGTTTCGCTGGTAGAGTTGTGATGATCAGTTCCTCTATAGATTCTAGTTACGTTTTGCAGCATATTCGTTTGCGGTCTTTTGCAGTTAATTTTCAGCTCATAAATTTACGGGAAGTAAGACAGGGGAAAAAAAAAATGATAAGAAGACGGCTACCTTTAAAATCTCTTCCCTGATGGCTTAGGCTTAGTGATGAACTGCAGTGTTTTTAATCGGGGCCGAAATCGATTAAGAGGCCTCGAGTGACAACTGCGTCCGACGCAAAAAATATAGAAAAAGGAACTGGTAACGCAAAGTTAAGGACTGGAGTTAAACGAACAGTAAACACGGGAAGAAATACCTGCAAAGCGCTGCAATGATTGTGATCTGTTGTCCAGGCTGGTCGGCTGTCGGGGGCGGTATTCCGCAATTGCGCTTCGTTTATTCAAGGCCAACGTTCACGGCGACCATGTTGGTGCCGGTGGTCAAGAACAAAAGCACTTCTCTCCTCCGGGAACTAAACTCCATTTTCATGAAAATTCTTCGAGAAATTTTATTGTATTGACCTCCCAACGGGGCCACCTTGTCACGTGGTCGCAAACCAAGAATTGCGCAACTTCGCTTCCTGTGCCCCTAGAGCCACTCGGCTTAATTTTTGTAACGCGATGGAAAATACGAATTTTTCATTGGCTGAAAGGAATTGAATGCCCAGAGCAAATTTTTTAAAAAATAAAATTTACTGCGAATAAGAGACGACGACGACGAACTGCACCTTGAAAAGGACTGGGTCGAAAACGTCGTTCACTTGCTGTGGACGAAGAGTTTCCCATGTAAACAAAGGAAATGCGAATACTGCCCTCTTGAACCCGTGTGTGATTTACGTCGATCACGAAGGGATCCTTTTTCGTTAGGAACTGAATGCAATAGAGTACTAAAGTGATGACGTCATAAAAGTGAAATTTCTGAAATTATGGGATTTGTCAGGATATTCTGAAAGAACAATGTCCAAGAGGCCTACTTGCCAAAAATGAGCATTTGGGGGCAAATTGTCTCTGAGATCGTAGCCCAGTTATACTCAGAAAACTCCATAAAACCCTTCTAATTTTTTTTTGGGTCGACCCAAAAAAAATTTAGAAGGGTTTGTATGGAGTTTTGTAAGCATAACTGGGCTACGATCTCCGAGACAATTTGCCCACAAATGCTCATTTTTGGCAAGTAGGCCTCTTAGACATTGTTCTTTCAGAATATCCTGACAAATCCCATAATTTCAGAAAATTTCATTTTCATGACATCACACTTTAGTACTCTATATACAGTAGCAAAGAAGGAGAGAACTGAAGGTAATGTTTGAGAAGTTTCTACGAGAACCACGAGCCTTGACAAAGAAATTTTGCCTTCGTTGTGCGCTAAAGTTTGTCTCTGGCATGTATCTACCCGGGTGTCGACCATGGTGTCCGTGGAAACTGAAAGGAGGAGAAATCGAGCAATCGATACTTGTATGGAGTTATTAAGTCTTATCCGTCTGTCCAATGGATATTCGTCAGTACTACAGAAACAGAGGAAATCAAGCTCAAGGACTACATTCAGTACATTACAGAGATGATATGTACGTAATAAGTTTATTACGATGTGCTTTTTATTTACTGTATTTTCTACTGAAAGTACATCTCCTTTGCTATACTAAGGTCAAGATAATTTTCTGTTACAAGCCTTTATTTCATTAGAGCACGGCTGATGGCACTGACTACACATGGCTTATGATTATCTTAAGTAAAGTTTTGGGCTACATGCAAAAGGCAATTTTTGTGTAAGGATGATAGGGCAAGTACTCTTTCTGAGCTACATTTTCTTCCGCTAATTAATGCTTAAATAATGCTTAGATATATCTGGAGGCCCTCTGATAATTTTCATTTTAACAGTAAGAATTGAGCTGTGAAAGTAAAGGCTCTGTGGCCGGCTTGTTTTGCAAGAACATGTTCTCATCCTGACTGTCTTTGCTTGGCTTCCAGTCATGTGGCATTCAGACAAACATAAACAAAGGGCTCTGGGGTTGTTTAGTGAACAGTTGACAAAGAAGCTATTTGGGTGTTTCTAAAACGAAGACCCAAAAACGAAGACCTAAGACCTAAGACCCCGTGGACTAGAACAAAGACCCTTGGACTAAAACGAAGACGCCCTGGACTAAAACAAAGACCCCCTGAACTAAGACGAAGACCCCTTGGACTAAAACGAAGACCCTCTGGACTAAAACGAAGACCCCCTGGACTAAAACGAAGACCCCCGGACTAAATCGAAGACCCCTTGGACTAAAATGAAGACCCCTTGGACTAAAAAAAAGACCCTTAGGACTGAAAAGAAGACTCCCTGGACTAAAACGAAGACCCATGTGGATTTTAAACTCTTGCGAAAGATAACGCCTCGAAATTACAAGAATTTGTACGGAAAACCATGCAAGCGTGACTGGATGGCAAAAGTTAATTGTTTTCTCATACAAATGCTTCCAACTTTCGGCGGCCGTTGCAATCGCTACTTGTGAGATATACAGCTGAAAATGCTCAGGTTACCTAATTTTAATATGCTCTTTCAGCTTGTGCTAACAAAATGTTTCAAAAGTGAACTGTTTTCGTGTTTTCCGAAAGTTGATCACGTGATCAAGTCCCGCAAAGAGCCTATCGAAGGCGGGCAACGCGTAACAAAGAATTTATTCGCGCGCAACTTTTTTCATGATCCCCTTAGAATAATCTGACTGCGTGCGATGGCCTAACAATTTCTCTCAATACATACTTTCTATAAAGCGTTGTCAAATAGCTAAAGAAATGAGCTGAACACTTGCTTTTGTTTCATCATAACGGTTCAGTTTCGTTAAACCGGTCAAAGCAGCTCATATATTAAAGACGCGCTCTTTTACTCGATTGGTTTTGTGCACTCCATGCGTTGGTCGCGGATTTCACGATAACAATTTTTTTTCTATCTGTAAGACGATGAAAGTGAAGTAAATGCAAGAAAGAATAGTTATTCTTTCTTGGTACTTGGTATATGAAATTTCCCTTTGAAATCCCGAGTCGGTTAACATGTAAAAAGCAAGCGACGCGGGAACATTGTGTGAGATAATTTTTCAATGATTCACACCCGGTTTAATTTGTAAAACCTTTTTGCCCCTTTTCCGTCCAAAATGTTTCAAACACCATACCCCTTGGGGCGCCACATATACTCTTTTTTTATAAGAATATCGAGGCTGAAATTTGCGAAATTTTAAGAATATTTTAAGAACAAAGCCAAGGCTGAGATTTTGAAAAGGATAGATATAATTTTGTGTGTTGAAACATCTGTAAATACAATACAATTTTGTTTTTAACTTAACCGTATAAAATTATTCCTTTCTCTGAACGGCGAAACTAGCCAACAAAACGAAAAAACCTGCACTAACTATAGCAAAATGTTCAACGCTAATGACAGTTCAATGAACGGTACATGTAATACATATGTACAGTATTCAGCACAGATCTAGATGCCAAACACTTGTAATTGATACCCCAATAAATTCTAAAACGCAAATGTCATAAGCTATAATTTAAGAATAATACAAGAATATTTTCAGCCTAAAATCGGCAGAAAAATAAGAATATTCAGCCTGGGCCGGAAAAACAACATTCTTATAAAAAAAAAGAGTGTAGATCAGCCTGTCGCAGACGTTGCTTCTATTTTCTTCTTCCCCAACCTCTACCCCCTTGCGCTAGCGTTCATTTAAATCCCCGCTGTTTTTATTTTGTCACGCGCGCTCGGCGGACTTTTAAGAGAAAAAGGAGGCTACCACATAGATACTTTGGTTATCCTCAGCTCGATAACCCAGAAATAGGGAAAAGGGAAGGACAAGACAGGCGCCAAAAGGAAGAAAGTGATTTGACAATCAACCTCGCTGACAGAAAGCGAGGAGAGGATCGCGGCAAGCATCAAGACAAATCCTTGTTATATAAATTTATTAGACGACAATTATATTCTTAGACTTCCTAATTACCTTAAGGGCCACAGACATGATGTTTTTGTTGTTGCATCTGTTATTTTAAATAATAATAATAATTAAAAAATAAGAAAAAATACACCATTTTTAAATTAGAAGAAAAAGATTTGGTACAGACGAAGGACAAATAAAGAAAACTATTTGGCCGTTTCAAATAATGCAAACCCTTAGTCAATGACTATGATGCTTCGCTTTTAGAAATTACACCTTTATGATAAACTAACTTCAGTTGAAAAGTACGCGTTCCCCTGCTATTAACCCTTTTGGTGAATGCCGGGTACATAATACCAAAGTTAACTTGTCACAAATCAGTCCTACAAATTTTTAGCGTCACTTAGGCTTAATATTTCGTTACACTGATTCGACCAGAAACTTTGGCGGAAATGCTTACGGTTCAATTGAAATGAGAACTGTTAAGAGATTCAAAACCGCAAAACGCAAGCAAAAGAGCATGGCCATTTCTAGAACTGTCAGCATATTTGAAACAATATAATGTCTATTACGCACACCTTAAAAGTTTTGAGTCGTCCAAAAAAACCTATAGAACAGCTTGCTTAAATAGGTAATTCTCAGTAGTCTAAACCGCAACCTGTGCGCTCGACTTCTGGACGGAATTACATCCCACGGACTCCGAGCAGCAAACCCATTAAAAGACACAATAATCACTGAGGGACTCCAGTGGCACAAAAGTTCTTTGCCAGTCACAGGAACATTACTGGCTCAGAGATCTGGCGGAATTCAGTAATGTAGAATTTTTTTAACGTTAGAAGTATGATTTAAAAAGTTATTCCATGTTTTTTCGGGACCCGGGAGGAGGGTCCCCCAAGAAAAGGGAAATACTGAAAGCGAAACCTAAGAGCGGAACTGATAGAGACGGAAAGACAGAAGTCCAGAGCAGAACTTTGTGACTTGGCAGCAACCCATAGGTGTAAAAAAATAATCCTATTAGTGAAGGCAACCTTCAATCCTCATAGCAAGAAAACTGCTCCTTAAAATAATATTAGAGAAAAAGGCATGTGCGGCCGTGAGCTTAAAGTTCATTTATCGCACTGATTGCAAAAAAGTAAGAATCAAGCCAACTCCAGCCAACGTCACTGAAACAGTTATAATTAAAAAACATACACTGAAATCCTTATGCCTGATCTGTAAGTTCCTCAGGAGTGTTCTTTTTCCTCTTCTTTTTTGAGCTAAAAAAATTAAAAATGAGCTGAAGCTTATCAGAGGACCCTTTACCATCTGTGTATTCATTGGGAGTCCCACTCAAAGCTGACCTGTCTTCAGAGACACTGACGCTTTCAAGAATCCTGTCCTGCCACGTGGCCACTTCCTCTCTACTGGTGAAGTCAATGAAAGTCTTGTGTCGAAGACTCTTTGGTATGTCTTTGATTTTGGTGTTGTCGATCTTGACCAGAATCAGTGACGCATCATCAAGTTCTGCTGATCTATACAGCGCCATATGCATTTCGTCCTTACAGAAACCACTGGAAAGGTAGTTTGCGGACATGACAAGAATCACTTTTCGACTTGTGTACACGCTATCAGCCATGTTGTCAAGAAATGCTTTGCCTGGTTTAAAATCTCGCGAATGGATGGTATAGTTGACGTTGTTGTTATTAAACACTGGTAGGAGATACTCCTGTACCCAATCGTAGTCTTTGGAACTGTATGAGATGAACACGTCTTTTTCGAAAGTATGATAGTCAGTGTCTTGTCCATCTGTTAAAATAACATAAAGAACGGTTTTAACTCCTGTCAGCGGTTACCACCCTCGGGAAGCAGAAAAAAAGAAGTGACTAAGACTGACCCCTACTAGCCATATACAGAAAAGTGATAGCTAATAGTGTAACCTGAGTTAAGGCTCTATTTTCATTTTGCTTCACGAATGAAATTTCTGTCGGGAAAGGCGAAACGAAAAGTTTATGTTATCGCCATGTATACGTTATCATCATAGGAATCGTCATAATAAAAAATACCTTGTTAAACATTACGTAGTAAACGAGGCACTATTTTTTTTTGTTTATAACCAGTCACCTTCGTCCCAGTCTGGTATGTCCTCTAAGGGTATGTCTGAATCTTGGCGAAACAAATGACACCGTGGATTCTTCTGTTTCAAATGCTTAAATGTCCTGAATGTCCGATTTTGGTGGACCTTGCCGAAGACTTTATTCAAGATTTCCAAGATGATTACGGAACCTCACATAAGTTTCACAATCTATTTTGGGGAAAGGTTTATTTTCTTCGTAGCAAATTGTGGTACATTTGTTCAATGTTTTAGAACTGACATTAATGGTCAACTGAAAAATCTTAAAGCATAAACAGACTGACTTTTAAGGTCCTTGGTAAGCTTAACATTTTGTACTACATATAGAAATATAAGCTTACGTGTAACCGTATGTATGGTACAGTATCTTGAGTGTATTTGAAGCAAATGACAGCGACAATGTACATTATAAATAATATCAAGACTATCAAGATTAAAAAAAGCCTATTAAAGTATACCAGAAATCGAGCCAAAAAATAAGAAACAAAACAGGATTTTGGGGGGGATCTCAAATTGTTTGGAAAGGGACAAGCAGGGTTTACCAAAATTTTTGACATAAAGTGCTTGATGGCTCAAATAGCATACACAACTCGAAAAAAGTGTCACCAGTTTAAAAGTTGCTGACGAATGTCAGCTCTCTCTCCCCCCCCCCCCCCCCCCCTGCAGTATACATAATGAATGCGGCCTTACTCAAATCATTGCCCTGTGAAGCCAGTTGAAATATTGACGGTACTGTTACTTGTACCCTTAATTTGCTAGGTATATTCCCTTTTTCTGGAAAGCTTTAAGTACGCTTTTTTCTTCAAACAAATTCTACTCGAAACCCTTCAACCCTATCCGCAATCCATAAAGTCCACTCACATCAATTCGTAACTTTCAAAACGAATCCAAAAAAGCATTCGTTACGTTAAGTTTCATTTCCAGAAACCGCAAACCTTCCAAAAGATAAAGAAAAATTCTCTTCTTCTCTGCTCATGGCGGATAACCGAAAAAGAGAGCCAGGATTTTAGTGCTTTCAACTTCCGGTGATTCCAACATGCTATCTGATCGTCTAGCATTGTTCTAACGACCAATCAGCGTTGCAACCAAAATCTGGCCGCAGCAGCAAAGGCGTGAGAGACTTTGTATCGAGCTCAATTTTAGCGCGACCACGTAAGAGAAATTGAGCCTGATCTCAGGTTACTAGTAATAGTGAGGAAAAATACCCCAATAAAGTTCGATTTCTTTATTCCAGTGAGATACTGATCACGACTAAACAAGGCAAGGTTATAAGGCCGGATACACCGGATAGCTTTTGCACCGACATGAAGACCATACCAGATAGGGCTTTGTTCACACACACGAACAATGATTTCGGCGCGATTTCTGTACCGGAACGAAAATGCGTCACATTATCGAATAGGTTCCGTACCACACCTTGGTACAATGTGAACAGGAAATCGCAACTTTGCGGAAGTGAATAACTAGGAAGGAGGACTGGGACCCACTGAGACGGAAGTAAATATTTAGGAGTCAGGACTAGGAATTGGTTCACCAAACCCTCTCGGCCAACTTCTCCGGCGCGATGTTCGATGTGTGAATAACTTTTTCCAGTTCTGTGAGATTGCTGTTCACACGATATAAGATAACTTTTAGTGTCGGTAGGAAAAGCTAAGCTAAGCTAGTGTGAACAAAGCCTTAACTCTTTCAGTCCCAATAGTGATCAACATCAATTTTCTCCTAAGGATATCCATAGATTGTCAAGAGATTTGGTTGCAAGAATTAATAAAATGATCACCAAAGAGAAAATGCCTTGATCTTTTATCAAGTTCTCTCAACTATTTCTTAAATAAATGTATTGAGATCAGTTTGGAGAATTTGTATGTTGAAGGTGGAAGGCTGTGCATGTGAGGCTAGATCATATCCTTGAACCGAATCTCCGCGCACAGCCGCTCACGGGAAAGTGCAGTTGTAAACAAAGTTCGTATTGGAGTTCAAACGGAGTTTTGTCAAGGAGAAAGTAAGAATTGTCTGCTTACTAGAGTTTCCATCAGTCATTAGTGAAAACTTCGATTGTACCCAAATTTCTTTCGTGGGAGAAGCAAAGGAAGGGCTCAAGTGGTTACTGCTACACTGAGCTCAGTTTCGAATCAAGAGTCGCAGATCTGCTTTGTAGCCTTCTTGCTCAACTGTCCCCTTTGACGTTAACCCAACTTGCGTGATTTATCAGTTTGCCAAACTATGTAACTGTGCAAGTTGGGAGTGAATTAACACTTTGATTTTTTCACGGAACCCTCAGCTTTACGTAATTATGTAAATTTTACACTCTATCATTTTAAATATGGCGGAACTTCCTCAACAATGCACTTTCATCGCTTATTTGGATTAATTGTATTCTTGGAGGCCCAGGGCAGTTAGTAGAAACAACGGGATTTTAAAAAAGAACGGCAGGATTCGCATGGGCGAAAGCTAACAAGACCTCTCGTTCAGCGATAACCCCGTCGTCTCGACTAGCTACGCCTAAGTCTCCGAGGATGTACGAATTTAGCCTGTTCCAAGCGTTCAGATAGTGGAGAGCGGTGCGAAGTAAAGAAAGCGATGAAAAGTAGAGGGGGACTGGGGAGAGAGGTGCTCACCTCTCCCCCTCCCTCGCTTTTATTTTTTCGCGCTCCTTTTTACTTCCTTTTTACTTCGCACCGCTCCCCACTATCTGAACGCCTGGAACAGGTTAGTATGAATTAAGTTATCAAATCACTCACATTTCTGAACAAGTCTGGCCAATCTCTTTTCTCGTATTTTTCGCCGCCACTTTACAATGACGAGTATCAGTAATAAAATCAAAAGAAACGCGACAACAGCAAGAACACCTATCAGCCAGGCTTCCAATCCGCCACCGTTTCCAACACCGTTTCCTGTGAATGAAACGCAATACTACATCAACACAATACTTTAAGTCATAACTTTGTCGCATGCAATGCGCTTAGACTGAGTCTACCACACGACTAAAACCTATCCGTCAAATCTATACGACAAACACAAACTAATGATTAGTTTGACTAACACATAACAATTAGTGACGTGGGCATATCATAATGATAATTTAATAATTAATAATAATAATTTAATTAATTATTAATAATAAATAATAATTAATTAATTAATTAATTAAATGATTTATTATTTGTAAGGCGCAAAATAGCATATAAATAAGGTCGTGAGCAGGTCGCTCACGATAAAGCAGTACCGTCGGCGTGTAATTTCTGTTAATAGTGCGGGAACAAAATGGGAGCTCTTAATTTCAAGGGAAGAAATGGCAACGGAAAGCATGGGAAACACGAAATCATGACTGATAAACAGCAAATCTTCCAGCCTTCTAGAAATATGTAATACATGACCATGGATTCCTTTTTTGGCCTAAACAAGATGCCGCTGGGCAGGGTATGAACTTCGTATTCAGTTTTAGGTGCAAGACCGTCATTACCAGGGTCTCAATGTTTCACAAAGTAGCAACATAGCGTTTCTTTTGCCCTCTCTCCTAAAAAGGTTCTAAAACAGGGGTTATTGTCCCATACAGGGTATAGGTATTTTAGTATACTCTTTTGTCTTAGAAGGGTTGGATTATAAATAGGGGTTTCAAACCCTCAGCGCCACTCCTGTACCTAACCAGCCACTCCTATACCCAACCAGCCACTCCTATACCCAACCAGCCACTCCTATACCCAACCAGCCACTCCTATACCCAACCAGCCACTCCTATACCCAACCAGCCACTCCTATACCCAACCAGCCACTCCTATACCCAACCAGCCACTCCTATACCCAACCAGCCACTCCTATACCCAACCAGCCACTCCTTTACCCAACCAGCCACTCCTATACCCAACCAGCCACTCCTATACCCAACCAGCCACTCCTATACCCAACCAGCCACTCCTATACCCAACCAGCCACTCCTATACCCAACCAGCCACTCCTTTACCCAACCAGCCACTCCTATACCCAACCAGCCACTCCTATACCCAGCCAGCCACTCCTATACCTAACCAGCCACTCCTATACCTAACCAGCCACTCCTATACCCAACCAGCCACTCCTATACCTAACCAGCCACTCCTATACCTAACCAGCCACTCCTATACCTAACCAGCCACTCCTATACCCAACCAGCCACTCCTATACCCAGCCAGCCACTCCTATACCTAACCAGCCACTCCTATACCCAACCAGCCACTCCTATACCCAACCAGCCACTCCTATACCCAGCCAGCCACTCCTATACCTAACCAGCCACTCCTATACCTAACCAGCCACTCCTATACCTAACCAGCCACTCCTATACCCAGCCAGCCACTCCTATACCTAACCAGCCACTCCTATACCTAACCAGCCACTCCTATACCCAACCAGCCACTCCTATACCTAACCAGCCACTCCTATACCCAACCAGCCACTCCTATACCCAACCAGCCACTCCTATACCTAACCAGCCACTCCTATACCTAACCAGCCACTCCTATACCCAACCAGCCACTCCTATACCTAACCAGCCACTCCTATACCCAACCAGCCACTCCTATACCCAACCAGCCACTCCTATACCCAACCAGCCACTCCTATACCCAACCAGCCACTCCTATACCTAACCAGCCACTCCTATACCCAACCAGCCACTCCTATACCCAACCAGCCACTCCTATACCCAACCAGCCACTCCTATACCTAACCAGCCACTCCTATACCCAACCAGCCACTCCTATACCCAACCAGCCACTCCTATACCCAACCAGCCACTCCTATACCTAACCAGCCACTCCTATACCTAACCAGCCACTCCTATACCCAACCAGCCACTCCTATACCTAACCAGCCACTCCTATACCCAACCAGCCACTCCTATACCCAACCAGCCACTCCTATACCCAACCAGCCACTCCTATACCCAGCCAGAGCCAAGTGCCTATGGGTGGGAAAAGACTGTCATCATGGGTTTAAAAGGTGCTCACTGCAAATTCATCCATTCTTAGCCTTATGTCTCCAAACACGTCTATAAAATTAATAAAAGCAGTGCACAAAAGACAATAATAACATTTTCCTCTACCCACCTACCCCTTGTTAAGAACAGAAATAAATCAATAAATAATACAAAAAAGCCCATCAACTGGGAACCTCAATCTACGGTCAAATAAGCGTCACAGCGCGTTAGACTCACGTCCTATTTTCAGATACTGAAATCGCAAGATTCTAATATCTCGGTTGAAAAAGATTAACAGCTATCCGAAGAATGGGTTTAACTTTCTTCACTTGATTCTTCGCCAACCGCCAATGATCTTCTTCAGTCGGAAATCCTTCTCTTCTTTCATTGGCTAAGAGCTTTAAAGCGCGGAAGCGAGAATCAATTAGTAGCCTGCAATACGCTTTGACCCAGGCCCTCAGCAGAGAGATGGAGGCTCTAGGGGTCAGCTGCATACAACATAACGATCTGGTTGTTAAAATTATGAGTTTAACTAGACTGAAAAGAGAGTCGTTATCCGCAACGTCCGATGTTGAAATATGTGCAACTGGTCCCAGGACGATTAGCCTGCGAGGAAGCTGTCTATTTGGGGAGGGGAGGTCGCGAGAAGTCACGCGTGAGCGGCACGCCTAAGGAGAGACTATAAGTTGTTGTGCCTATCTTCTTCATACCTTTTTTAGCTTTGACCTGAAGTGAAATTCCATCACTATAACGTCTGTTGTATGTACAAACAACACAGGTGTAGTTTCCTTCATCCGAATGATCAGCGTTGAAGATTGTAAGCTTCATATGAACTTTAGGTGTTGTTCCATCTTTTGGGTTGGAATATTTTTTGGAATCATTGTAGTGGTGAGTTGAAGTATTAATCTTTGTCGCATTGAATTCCCAATAAATCCAAGTAAATTCATCGCGCTTTACTTGATCACCAAGGCAAGAAAGGGATACATCTTTGCCAACTTCCACAGTATATTGTGCTTTCTCAGCAGTCACTGTGGGTTTAAAGCCTCCTGGGTCTAAACATTAAAAAACAAAAAAAAGAAAAAAGATATAAGGACTTCCGTTGTATCCGTACTGTTTCTGGTTGAACGGCTGTGTATCTGCATTTTTTTGATAAATTTTTCACATAAATTGAGATGCCAAATTTTTGAGGCATTTGAAATTTAGTAATGCATTTCAAGCATTTCAGTCATCTTACGACATGTGTAATTCAGTGGTGTCACTAAAAGTTTGTCGCATACTCTTAGCAACGTATAGGCCATTTGCACGACGGCGTCATTTTACTACCGCGACCAGAATCCTTTTCGTTTTTCCTTTCATATTCAAATTTGGTAATCCCAGTGAGGTTTCAATTGACTATTTTCCAATTCCCCATAATACACTCTGTCTGCGCCCCAAATTTTGCATAACTTATTGTCTTAAAATGCTCTTGGGAAAATGCAATACTCCCAGGAGCATTTAAAAACAATGGTTTATGCACAATTTGGGGGGCAAACAGAGTGTATTATGGGGAATTGGAAAATAGAGAATGACAAAAGCCTAAATTTGCACAAGAAAGCAAACCCCCGAAGGATTCTGGGGCCCGTTTCTCGAAAGTCCCAGTAACTTTACGGGCCCGAAATCAAATATTCAAATCGAAAAATAAAGAATAAGAGCGCGGGTCCTGGCAAGCAAACTACTCCATTTTGTTTCATTAACTGACAGTTTTATCGTGTTAGATGCAAAACTATTGAAACCTCGATCTTTAATGTAAACGGAGACAGCTTACCGGGCCCGTTAATTATCGGGACTTTCGAGAAACGGGCCCCTGGTCGCAGTAGTAAAATGACGTCACCATGCAAATGGCCTATTGCCTCCCACGAAGGCGTTCTTTTGGCTCGTCACGCAATCCTCCCTGACGTTCATGAGAAAGGAACGCTTGACGAACCTTTCAGAACGAGTACGTGGGAGGCTAATAGAAGTAATAGAGGTTCGACTACAGTCTGCTTGTGGGAAAATACTTTGGGTAGCTGTGCACAGGGATTGGGTCGATGTACTTAGATTACCTACCTCTAAATGGGACCATTATATTCTTTGTAACAACTTTGAGTGGATTTGTTGCTTTACATGTGTAGATTCCGCTATCCTCTTTCTGGATAGAACGTATTGTTAACTCCGAGGTAACAACCCTGTCATCCTGTTGTGATATCGTCGTCTTCACAATATATTCATGGTACTGCTGGTTTATATCACTTATGTTTCGGTTGTCCCTTATCCACGTGATCTTTGGTCTTGGCCATCCCCGAGCTTTACACCCAACCGTCGCATCTTCATCTTCAGTAAATGGGATATTTATTTTTCCAGTTTGCTTCACTGTGGGTATTGCTGTCCGAATGATCAACAAACAACTGAATGAATGAGGATAAACGATCGATTGAAAGAATATGAGCAATTGTTGCTACTGCAAATATCTCTCTGGGGGAGGGGGCGTTGGCGGGAAAAAAAAGAGACTCTCCCCAGCACCCGCTCGTTTTTCGCATCATGTAATACTGGATTACTTCACTACTATATTGGCACCTGGAATAGCCTACAAATATCTCAATGTTGTAACCATTCATCAGTGGGGTATATATGCCTAGCATGTGTGAAAGTCCACAGTTGGTTTGGTTGCATCAAATAATACCATTTGTAAATTAAACTTCTTGGAAGGAACCACCTTCAATGTATAAGTTGTAAGTTGAAAGCACATGCAGTAAGGTAAGGTAACGCCTTTATTTAAAGAGGGTAAACAGTGACAGTTAAGATAAAACTGATCATGAACTTGTGGCTCTCGATCTACAAAGCATAAAATCAAACATTAATAGAATTTTACACTGTCATTATAAAACTGAGATAAAAATTAACATCAATAGACAATTTAAAAATACAAACAAAAATAGTCTTTACAACCTATCTAGAGTCTTATTTAAAAATTTTAACCATTAAAAAAACTATTAACTAAGACAAATAAAAATAAAATGAAAATTTTACTTGAAAAGGCTGCTTAACTATTCAAAAGATATTCGAAATTTCCTGTCTCTCTTTGCTTAGTGATTTGTATTTATATACAATTTCTTTTTAAAAGATTTAACATTGTTCACCTTCTTTACGTCAACGGACAGTAGAGTAAAGACTTTTTTCTTAAGCTTTTACTTATTTGTGATTCGTGATTGTCCTTCCTTAGACAATTTTTACGTGCATGTGAAGCAGTTTTGGAATTAAGCGTACGTGACATGGAATGATTGAGTGAATGGAACGGTCATCTAAACATTTTTAGCCTTTCTAAACTTTCAGAAATTTCTAGGCAATTTGTCCTTCGAAAGATATAGATATTTCACAGAAAACAGTCGTTTGGTCCCTGAGTATCCCAATTAAGCTCCTGCTACAATGCATCAAAACTAAATCATAATGAACAAAACAATTAAACATGTGTTACATACAAGCGAGGTATACTTTCACTGAATCTGTCCCTGCATCATTGATGCACATATACTCTCCTTCATCTTGTGGACTGAAACTTTTTAGTTCAAAACTTGACCAGTGAGAAGAATCCTTTTGAGTTATATTGGGAATTACAGTGTTGTTTCTGAGCCATGACCAAAACTCTCTCTGACTTGAACTTGTACAGTTAAACAAGACTGACTGGTTTCTGAATCTGATGATCTGATTTTCTGTAGGACTGATTATTCTGACGTCAGCTGGCTCAACCTGAATCACTCCTGAAAACATTATTAATAATAATACTTAATCAGCAACGTATTTGTTTCAGTAAAAGTGGAGCTTATATAATTGTACAAAATACCTTTTGTGCTTTTGGCTTAACGTCCTTTCTTATAAACATAAAATAACCGGGTCAACTATTTTGGTCAAAAAAAGCAAGATGAATTTTTCCAGGGTGTCCCAGCTACCAGATCATCCTGATGATGTTTTGATAAAGGCTGTTCTCTAAGAAAAATTAAAGGGAGCCCAGTGATCTGGACCTACAATCAGGGACAAAAGTAGTTGACACATACACTTGTCTAAAATGGGTGCTTTTATCAACAAATTCATTCATTTATTTCATTCTATTTCAATGCTGTAAATCCCCCCACCCCCGACTCAATGTTGTTTGTAGTAAAAGAAAGACTTGAGGGTCTAAAATACAACATTGAGTCTGGGAGGAGGGGGTGGGGGTACAAAGGGGGAGGGGATAGGTATGTCCACTGTTCAAAATGGGGCCATTTTATAGTGCCTCAACACTTTTGTCCCTAATTGTAGCTGTGAAATCCAGGGTGCCTAGCATATGATTTAAATAAAGAAAGTATAAGATTTTCTAGTTGCCCAGGAGCAAACGTTGGGCACCAGGGGCCACCACCCCTGCTAGAGCACAGCCGTGAAAAACCCAATATACAAGAAAACTTTAAATCAAATCTCTTCCTTGTAGCTATAGTCCCCCTCGTCCTGCAATCTAAAGGTCTCTATTGACTACATACAATATGGTAAATAAAATCCTTCACAAACAATAAGGTACAAGAAATTCTGCTAAAGTGCAAATTTAATGCAATCAATTATTATACTGAGCACAAGTGTTTCATCAGCATTCTGCACCCACAGTCATAGGTATACTGACTAATAACAGACTTCCCTTAACTTTTTTTGGGTTCAATTTTACATGACCTTCTTATGCTACAATTTTGTAGTGGTCTGAAACCAGTTGCCTGTGGCTCAAAATTCAACAGCCTTGAGATGGAACAATTTTGACGTCACATTCCATAAGAGTATACTGTACACCATGGATCACAGACCATCTCTGAGTTCCAAAAATAATTCTCAATTAAAACGAGGCTAAGTGCAAAACCTTTCTTGTGAAAATTAGTCTTGTTTGCATAAGAAATTATGAAAAATCTTTTTTTTTTCAATGGCTTCACAATTCGCTTCTCTTTAAAAATAGAGGCTTGGGACAACTCAAAAATGACCTATAGTTGTCTGATCTATTGTTAATTTAATGCAATAAAGTACCTAGTTCCTACCTGAACTCCTTATTCAGTTAAAGTGTTTTTCCTTCCTTATAACTATAGGTGCTACCTTTTATTTATTCATTTAATTTTATTTTTGCTTTCTCTTTACTTACGTTCTTTTGCTGGCTTTATAGAAGACAATTATTGCATTGAAGCCCACCTAGAATAGCTCTGCTAATTGTGGGTAACATAGACCTAACTCATTTGACAATTGAATAAACTGTTGTTGTTGTTGTTGTTAATAACATTGAAAATTTTTAAAATTTATTTCCATTTCCAGTGAAGTTTCTTCTAGTTTTGGAAATGCTGCATCCATGACAGTATATTAATATAGACCATAGTTCTTTTTTACCAATCAGTTTGCACAGAAATCACTCAATTACTGTAAAAATCATACGACTGACTCGGTAGAGTTGGGTATGACAGGCACACAGGGACCGCGCAGCAAGTTTTCGAGTGGGGGGGCTAAAGAAGAATGCGTGAAGGAAAATTTTTTTTTGGGGGGGGGGGGCGGGGGGGGCATGCTTTTGGATTTCTATTCAATTTCTCTAAAGTGACGGAGAATGCGAATAACGATAATACTATTGATTTTTTTCCACATCTTCAGTGATGTTGCTATCGGGTCTGAAAATTCACCATCACTAAATTGAAATATCATAGATCGTTATGTTATACTACTGATATCAACCTTTCATTACTATAAATAAGCCAGAAATCCAACGAATTACTGAGCAATTATTGCACGAGGCTGAGTATGATATGAAGAGTTATGCAGATCGAGGGGGTTATCCGCCAAAGCCGAAGGCTTGAGCTCGGTGGATAACACCCTCCGAGATCTGTATATCTTCATATCATACGAAAGCCGAGTTCAATAATTGTTTAATTATTCATTCAAAATATTTACACGGCAAAACAAAACGGTAACTGAAAATAATTTAGTGAATGAAAATTCAGTTATAGAACAGATTCAGAAAAAAGTAGCAAAAATTATACAGAGTTTACTCACCAGATAAAGAAGGTTTTCCATTTTGTTTGGAAAAGTAATCAGAAATTTTAAGAGATCTCTTCTTTGCATTACTAGTGGTATGTGAAGTCTCGTCGTTCGTATTTATGTTGCCGTGTACCATGTGCACGGTTAGGTTAGAAGCGAAAAAATATTTTACAATTGTAACGACTAATGCTTCATTCTGTCTATTTATCTGCGCGTTTGTCTTTGCCACTAACTCTTATCACTTTCGAATTAACGATTTTTTGCTATTTTTCACTCCGTTACTTTTGTTAAATTATTTTTTGTTTAATTTATTTTTATTCTTGCAAAAAAAGTGGGGGGGCTAAAGCCCCCCCAGCCCCTCCCTCTGCGCGGTCCCTGGCACATGATGTCACACTGTCTAGTAATAATAGATAGGTGTGAATAACATGAGTTCTGTAAACTTGGGTTGAGTTTGAAACAGGGAAATGCTTGATGGCCAGAAAGGAATCAAATTAAGCTTAAACATTAGTCAGTATTAAAATGCCACTGCGTTACTTTTTAATTTTCCTTTCTTACTGTAGAAATGTCTAGGCAAGTGGACAAAAATTTCCGAATAAAAATAACAATGAACTTTGAGAAAGAATTAAAGCAAAGTTTGGGCAAGTTTAACGCCAAGAGTTATTATCTATTAGGTTGTACATGTATATTTATAGAGATGAATTTAACCACTTGACACCTGTTCCAAATACTTGCTCCCCAAGCGTCAAAAAAGGCATTCAAACAATAATTATCATGTCAATGCATACAACCGTAACATGTCATGACGAAGCAGTCGCGCCTTAAACTTGCTAGTTATGAATTTAATTTACGTGTTAAAAGTCTCATGATAGCTTAACGCACTAATTTTAAATAATACGCTTTCTCAATTAAAGATGATGAATTCATTTAATGTCTGTAATGTAAAGTCAAACCTGCGTCCAGAAATTTACAATAACCTAAGTTCTGCAAATGGACAGGGGTCATGCCGACCTTGTTCTGAATGTTTAAAACTAAGCACTACTGAGCAAAGAAAGCTTATTGAACTAAAATTTCCCGCTCAAGTCTCAACATTACATCAGTTTTACTGTTTTTTAATACTTACCTCCACAAGAGAAGACCAGTAGGAGAGAGATCTTAACAGTGTGTAGATCGCAAGGGAATGCCATCACATCATACTGTAAAAGGAAATTTATCCCCCACAAACAGTCGAAGTCTCACAAAAATATATATCGAGCGTTCTCCATCACTCAACGGTTGAAATGAACAGTTTGAGGGCCAATCCTGCATAAACAACCCGATATAGATCAGCTACGGCTGGTTGGGCAGTATCAAAGTACGTCAGCCGGAAGTCACATTAACAACAACATTCTGAGAAAAGGGAAGTTTTAGGCTGCGCCTGGGGGCCAACCAGGCGCGCCATCCCACCTTGTCAAATAAAATTAGTTGTAGATGTTGTTGCTAAGAGCTGTCGATTAAGAGAATGCCAATTCTATTCTATTCAAAGCAAGAAAGAAAGACGAAAAAAGCTGTTGCGTGACATGAGAAACAATGCAAGGAAAAATCGAGTCATGCGGAATGTACCAGGCCCGGTGGGGGGGGGGGGGGGGGGGGTACTTAGGGAATTTCTGGGTGGGGATGTGCCGCTGGGACCCTGGAACCCTGGAACCTTGACCTATACCAGAGCTAGTTCAGCTGAATTTTGCTACCCTATACTAGAGTAAACTTCCTAAATCCCCCCTATCCTAGAATAGCTGTTTTCCACTAGAAACTACTGAGGTCACTGGCACAGTCTAGACCTTATACCCAGTTATACCACAGCCCCTAGTCTAGATAAAATGTTCAACCAACTGATCAGTTTCCTGAAAAATGATACCCTGTTCTAGACACAATCGCTCTGATTTATATACCCTGTCCTAGAATAAACTGCTTGCTTCACAGCGGCACATACCTATATAGCCCATATATGGCAGTAACCCCCCCCCCCGGGGTACTAGGGAAGAGTAGGGGTGGTTGGTAAGCTGATCATTGGAGACAGGATATCAACAAGACAGTGTTATTCGTTTAAACAGATAGCTTTGATTGTGATTTTGTTTGTTTTACGATCTTAGTTTGATCAGGGGTCGATTCCTAGTGATACTAGTCCTTGTGCCGTTCATGTTCATTCGGCATAAACAGTAAACCTTTCACTTTATAGGTCGACTGTTACATAAATTTTAACAGCTAACTAAAACAAGTGGTAGTTTTTAATTAAGAGATAAAAGATCATTGTTGATTGAGAAAAGATTATTATTTTGGTAGCGTGATATTATTTATTTTAATATCGTATGAAGGAAAAGATTCAATACCTGCTGAATGAAAAAGTTCTTTTTTGTTAAAAAAAAAAAAAGACATTCCCCACTACGGCCCTTCCGGCCAGGTTTTCATCATGGCATCCCCACCGAATTGGGCTAAAACACAAAATGCATGACTCGGTGGAGTACGTTTACCACAGGAAACTGACACACCGGTCATACAACCGGCTCTCAGCTGGAAGTACTAGAGAGCTTTAGCATCGACGACGGCGACGGTAGCGAAAAAGTGAATTCGCTTTTTTCAGACTTTGTCGCGTTTATTCCAATTAACTGAAAATGTGAAATGTGGGCGAGTTTTCCTGGAGTTGATTTCTTGAGGGCCGGACTCAAGTTTAAAAAGAGAAAGGAAAATTCGTCGTCGCTGGTTACGTTCTCCATAACTCGTGAAATTAGGCATTTTCACGTCGTAGTCGTGAAGTGGCGGCAAAGAAATGTGCAAAAAAGTGTGATACACGTGCAAACTGGATGTTTTGCTAATCAAATTTATTGCTTTGAACGCCTGGAACAGGCTACCCTACTGATTGCTTTAGCGTCGGTCAATCATGCATGACGCAAAGGGTTGGTAGTGAGTAACGCCGATTATGATCTATTGTTCAGTCACTTAATAATTTTGACCAGTTAGTAAGCAAACTGCAAAAAGTTTCGACTTCCGAATTCTTTCCAATATTATTATATTGTATTCGACTTTGCCGAAAGAAAAATATATATGATATTAAAAAGTGGGAATTATATTGTTCAGTCTCTGTGTATTATTGTTCTTTGTGATATTTAACTGATGTGACGTCAAACTGACAGCCTAGACTAAAGATGGCCTAAAACATGTAGGCTCGATAACCAGCCGCTGTTCGGGAAAATGAGCCCGCACATCCCCCTCTTCGGGGAGGATCAAAGACCGGACCAGGGACACGGCAGAAATCGAGCCTAAACATGTGGCTGCTTCAAATTACTTCAGTACTTTCCCGATAGCATACGCTACTTTCCGCTATGGAACTGATGAAAGGCTATAAAGCCTACAAAGCTCGTGTTTATTATAATTATTATAAACGTTTTCAGTGCTATAAATTGCTTCCTACACTTTCCTAGAACCGGGACCAATCCTTGGTCCTGAGGTACCAGGGGAGTTTTTTTATATGATCGACAGAAACCACGGGCAGGGAATGTCTTTTTTTTAACGAAAAAGAACTTTTTCATTACAGCAGGTATTGAATCTTTTCCTTCATACGATATTAAAATAAATGATTACAAGCTACCAAAATAATAATCTTTTCTTAATCAACAATGATCTTTTGTTTGGGTTAAAACCGGATGGACGATAGAGGTGACTGAGGTCAGCTGGGAAACATACTACTGTATTACATGTATCACACCTGTCTAGGTGATATCCGTTTCCCCTTCGCACGCCTTCGTGTATTTTCACTTTTCATTTACTACCACTTTTCCGGGCACTTTAAACACTCTTGAGAAAAATGCGCAACGACACCAAAAGAGAAAAATGATTACTAGAAATGCGTGTTAGTCGCAAAACCTTTAAAGACAAATTATGTTGATTTTCTCGAATTTTCTTAGTTCTCAAAATGCATGCACTTGCTCTTGCCACAGTCGTCGTTGCTTTCTTGAAAGGAAATTTTCTTCAATGTAAATATTGAAATTAAATAAATTAAAGATAATTTAAAAATATTGTAAGGTTTTTTTTTTTTTTTGCTTACCTTGGGGACCTCATCTATCCACAGAAAGCACCTTAAATGTAAGATGTTATTTTTAAATAATAATGCCAATACTGAGGGGAAATTTTTACTTTCTTTTATTATTTTTATAGGTTGATGGGAAATTGAAAATAAACATTCGGAGTCTCAAAATCTTGGATTAGCTTGTGGGCTTCTTCAGCGGTTGAGACGGAATATAGATTACCAGATAACTTAGTGCAAACATTGACTATTCACTCTTCGACAGCAGACTTTTCACACATGGATTCTTTTCTTTTCGACTTTAGAAAGTCGACTAAACGGCGTTTCAGACCGGCAGTAGGTCACAGAGTGGCTATGAACTAAAGGTAAGGGAGCTTTTTGAATCAATCTTTCGTGTGATCATGATTTTTTTTTCTTAGCATTGTGGAGTCGAATTTATGTGATAAAATTCGAACAATAAGGGCCCGAATCACATGTAATAATGCAAGACATATCGACCTTCTTTATCGTAAAGGCTACTAGTACAGATAGACAAACAAGAGGAATTCATATCTTTAAGAGTTTTGCCTTTATTTGGCATCAGATAATACACTAATAATTCTAGTATATTCTGACCAAATGACCTCTTAAGCCCGGACCCGCACATTGTGCGCTTGGGCTGCCTGTGCAGAAACCTTCTCAGTATGTGCGCCGCACTTAGGAGGATGATCTTTTGCAGCTCATTTTCCTGGCTCCAGAGATCTTTCCTAAATTCTGGTCCATTCCCTCTCTAATAACTCCTGGCGCACCAATTATTATTATTGTTAGTAGTAGTAGTAGCAGTAGTAGCAGTAGTAGCAGCAGCAGCAGCAGCAGCAGTAGTAGTAGTGAGAGTCAATTTAGGATTGTCGGACTTTGAATTAGATATTGAAAATGGATACGCTGAATATTCCTTAAGGCTTTGAAAACGCTATTTTATTTTCTTCTTTTTTAGTAATTTTCTTAGTAAGAATGCGTTTACCTTTGAAACTAGTTTTTTTCTGAAAAAATCGAAATGGATTGTTTCTAACCAAATTTAAGTGTTTTTTAATCGGAAGGAATTTTAAATAGTGTTTTTGACCATAATAGTTATTAAGCGATTTTTAAGCGATGGATTAATTGTTAATAGGTTTTTAATAGTTGGCTTAATCGATAAAATTATTATTTATTATTAAAAATATCATCATCATCATCATCATCATCATCATCATCATCATTATTATTATTATTATTATTATTATTATTATTATTGTTGTTGGGGTTTTTATTTCGTAAGCTTTTATACTCCTTCGTACTTAGCCTGAATTCTGAGATACAGGCTACTATACTGTGTCTATACTATCTATGGCTGTAGAAGTTTTTTTTTTTTCGAAATGTGTGTATTCATGCTCCATGGCAAACAAATCACGTGAATTTGGGTTAAAACCGGATGGACGATAGAGGTGACTGAGGTCAGCTGGGAAGCATACTGTATTACATGCATCACACCTGTCTAGGTGATATCCGTTTCCCATTCGTGTATTTTCACTTTTCATTTACTACCACTTTTCCGGGCACTTTAAGCACTCTTGAGAAAAATGCACAACGACACCAAAGGAGAAAAATGATTACTAGAAATGCGTGTTAGTCGCAAAACCTTTAAAGACAAATTATGTTGATTTTCTCGAATTTTCTTAGTTCTCAAAATGCATGCACTTGCTCTTGCCACAGTCGTCGTTGTTTTCTTGAAAGGAAATTGCCTTCAATGTAAATATTGAATTTAACTAAATTAAAGATAATTTAAACATATTGTAAGGCTTTTTTCTTTTGCTTACAGTTGGGGACCTCATCTATCCACAGAAAGCACCTTCAATGTAAGATGTTTTTTTTAAATAAAAACTTTTACTTTCTTTTATTATTTTAACAGGTTGATGGCAAATTTAAAATAAACATCCGGAGTCTCAAAATCTTGGAGCTTGTGGGCTTCTTCAGCGGTTGAAACGGAATATAGATTATCAGATAACTTAGTGCAAACATTCATTATTTTCCGACAGAGACAGACATTTCACCCATGGATTCTATTATTCTCGCCAATATTTTGAAGAAGTTGTGAAATGGGGCAGCGGTTCATTTGAGTTTTATTTTTTTGTTCGAGTAATTCTTCATGGATGCAATTCGATCCAGGGTTACTCAGTAGCATCCACTGAAAGGACCTTCTTGATGAGGCGAAACATTAAAACATCCTTTTCAAACGGATGCAGTGGCATCTTCTGAGATGAATCAATCGAGGGATGATCGAAAAAGCAAGACAAGACCTCGAAACAAACATCACAATCGAAGCGAAGCAAAAGAATATATGAGTCACAGGTAAATATAAACCACGAGGTGAGCATGACATCAAACGTTTACGAAGTCCGACCGAAGACACTATATGTTTAAAGTATTCAATAATAATTGTCCGACGTACCTTGGGGAGCGGTTTTATAGAACCTCTTAAATTCATGACTATAATTTGAGGGGTTCTAACTATGACCTCCAACTACCACTACCTATCCAGAACAAATATTCTTAAGCGTTCATTTTCTTATCGGGGTGCAGGGTGCAATGGCTTGGAACCAAGAAAATCCTTCAATAAGAACCACCGAGACCAGGTTTTATGAGCCCGCGAGACTGAGCACCCCACCCAAACCCTTGTTTTCACTAAAACCGCCGGATGCCACAACCTGGTTGAGGTCGTTGTTGTCTAAGGTCTTCCAGCAACCAACTGTCAAATAAAACACATGAGATGGGGGATCTTACTAGCTTTAAACTCGCGATATCCTGAGATATAACTTTTTATTATGTTTTTATCTTACAGTGGACTCCCTCTTAACGGACACCTCTATAAGACGGACACCTCTTTAAAACGGACACCTAGAGTTGGTCCCTGCCTTTCCTTCACTTCCTTTATTTGACTCTCTATAAGACGGACACTTTTGGGACCGGCAGTAAGTGTCCGTCTTAGAGGGAGTTGACTGTACATGTATTTCTTTAATGACTCGTTTCTTGTTGTTATATTGTATTTCAAGTTATTACTATTTTTTACTAGTATTATTAGTCTTGCGTACCATACAAACTAGATAGTCACGTTTATGAGAGTCGATAGAAACAGATAAAATTGTCAATTCTTGTGCTAATTATTGTTAGTTAATCACTAGTCTTAATTTTTGTACCTTGTAATTATCACACGGCATGTCTGAAAACCTGATTGATTTGATTTTGATTGATTGAAGCCGATCGGCTCCTGCCGAAGATAAGAGGGCCTTTCGACGGGATTTTAACGAGTGCTGACCCCTCCGCAGAGGCCTCTTTGGGGAGGCTGGGGAGAAAGAAAAAGAGAGCGCGCGGGGCACGACGGGAAGGGGAAAGAGAGAGGAGAGGCTCCCGCCTTTTCCTTCTTCCCATCGTCCCCCGCCTATTTTTATACCGGGATACCCTGGGAGGTAGGGGGGGGGGGGGAGGAGGGTTGCCGCCCGGTTCTTCAAATCCTGACCCGATTCCACACCAAAAAATATAATTTTTTCACACCCGTTTTCAGATTAGAACTCTAAAATCCATACTAGTTTTCAGATCTGGCCCCGGTTGTTCAAAAGATGGATAGCGCTATCCAACGGATAAATCATTCAGTGGATTAGTATTGCGCTATCCAGTGGATAAAGATTTATCCGATGGATAGCTTTATTCACCTTTTGAACAACTGGGGCCTGGCCTTTAGGCAGAAATTATGTTATCATTACTTAGATTAGAGCGCAAACAAAAAAAAAATTATTCAAATTCATTTCGAAATCGCACATTTCTCTTTCTTTCTTACTTATTTGGAATTGAAACGATAAATACGTTCATACACTCCAGTAGTTCCCTCGAAAACCACACCCGATTCCAGACCAAAATCAGGGGCAAAGTGTATACCCTTTTCAAACCAAAACGACGCAGAAACCCTCATATAAGGAAGTACCCACCTCGGGGGATACACAGCGGGAGCCTCTGCGGAGGAGAGAGTCATGATCACTGAACGGTAGATGTTATAGTTGAATCACAGAAGGCAAGCAACCATACATTGTTATCACAAACGGTTTTTTCGTTCACCATTCAATCAGTGGTTTTATTATTCATTCAAATATTTTGCGGTTTCTAAAAGCCCACGTTCGATATATTAAAATTCTAACATGCGTCCGAGGCTTTCTGGTCATATTTCTATATCTGATTTTTTTTATATATTCAAGTCTCTTCTGGGAACTGGGAATTGCGAGACAATAAAGTCGTGCAAAATTTGAAATCACAGAGCTCGAACGCGGGCTACTGGCTACCGTGCCGAGAAAAAGGCCCAAATTACTGTGACGGAAAGAGTAGATATTGAACTGTTGCAAATTGTAACCAAGATCTCAGTTATAATGAATCAAGCCGGCGTAAAGACGTCACGCGATTTATCGAAGATTATACTGTTTTATTTTCCTTGCTTAGCTTAGCTTTGAGACCAGCATAGCTTGTGACTAAAAACGTATAGTACTTGAAACAGCTTGTAGTTAAACGACAGGACACTACTTATATTATGAGCTTTTCTCTCACCCTTTTTACACGTAAGTAATAATGGAGAGATGCACCCGGTATATTATAGCCATTCCGCCTCTCTTGGGTTGGATATTTTGCATTGATTCGTTGACGACACTTCACATGGTATTTGAACTAATGCTTGTAACAGTTTTCTATTCCTTTTATGCAGCGGGTGACGTCCTCAATGAAGAGGACAAAGGGGTTAAATTCCAGCCTCGTCCCCACACCTGCTGGCGCTAATTACGAGTAGTGAGGGAGGGGGAAGCAGCGGGCTTAGAACCGAGTGCGAAAATGAATAGACCTCTTTAGCTTGTATGTTTTGTTTTCCCAATAGAGGTCCCAGGGGAACTTTAACCTTTGTCTTTTCATAAATTATGTGTAGATCTGCACGTGAATAAGACGAAATTTGAAAGAAACAGTTCTCTGGGGTATTATCACATGACCTGTATTGGAAAACAAAACTTACAAGCTAAAAGAGGTCTATTATCCCGACAAGCTGGATAGGTGACGACACATTCGAAATCGCCGAGGGCGAATGAGAATAAGGCTGGTTATAAATTTTCAAATAAGAAACGTTAACTGCAAACCTTATAAGTGTATTTTAAAGGAGGGCAAATAACTAAAATTTGAGGGTAGCACACATTCGAAAAAATATAAAATCGCTAATCGACTTTTCATTGCCGACCCGCGATGAAATCCCCGTCCCCACCAGGCCTTCTTTCTGATTGGTGCCACTGGCACCGACTGTTACATCAACAAATATTTTTTAAAAAATATCTTGTTTTTCAGGGACCCATAGAGGGCGAGGGGGATCACGTAAGAGAAAGGAAATATGGAAAAACTTGGAGCCCTTGTAGAAACGAAAAGATACAAGACTTACGAGCAGAGCTGTGTGACTTAGCTTTAGCTGCCAGGTGTGAAAAAACTTCTTAAGGAGACTGAGAAAAAAAGAAAATTTCAATTTCAATTATGTTCGAAAGAAGCCATGTGCGACCGTGAGCTAACAACTCCATCAAAACTATGAATCTAAAAGTGATGTCATGATCTAATCAACCTGCTCCAGCTATAACACACCCTAAAATCTCCGATCCTTGGGATCGTCCGTTTTGTTCTTCCTTTTTAGCTTGAGAGCTTACAGAATGAGCTGGAACGTATCAGAGGCCCTCGTACTATCCGTGCATTCGTGGGGAATCCCATTCAAAGTTGACCTGTCCTCAGAGACAACGCTTTCAAGAATCCTGTTCTGCCACGTGGCCACTTCCTCTCTGCTGGTGAAGTCAATGAACGTCTTGTGTCGAAGAGTCTTTGGTATGTCTTTGATTTCGGTGTTGTCGATTCGAACCAGAATCAGCGAATCATCATCACGTTCCGCTGATCTGTACAGTGCCATCTGCATTTCTTCCATACAGAAATCGTTGGAGAAGTAGTTTGCGGACATGACCAAAAGCACTTTTCGACTGTTATACACGCTATTGGCCATGCTGTCGTAAAATCCTTTGCCTGGTTTGAAATCTTGCGAACGGACGATGTACTTAACGTTTCTTTTTTCAAGCACTGGTAGAAGAGTTTCTACTACCCAATCGTAGTCTTCGAAGCTGTATGAGACGAACACGTCGTTTTCAAATGCATGATAGAAGTTTTCTTGCTCATCTGTTAACGAAAAATGAAGAACGGTTGAAATTCTTTACCCTGTCAGCGGACATCACCCACGGAAAGCCTGAGAAAAGTGTCCGTGACTAACTGGCAATGATCCCGTAAGCAGCCAATAAGCAATATAAAGAAAACTGACGGCCTGTAATGAGAGAAACGTCCCCCATACTACAATGTTATTCGCTTTGTTTTATTGTCCTAAGACTTATCACAACAAATAACACAGTGATGTCAGTGCACTGTGTGATCAACGGATGGAGAGCTGTGCGAGAATACTGATACCATATCCTTTGATAGTGTCCGGGCAGGGCTGCCTACGGGAAAGTGTAAGTGTAGGCAGAGGTTTTACTGGAATTCTAACGGAGTTTTGTCAAGGATTCCGTAAGAGCTTTCTGCTCACGACAGTATCCACGGCGGCCAATCAAATCCATTTATGGTCAAATTTCGTTCAAGGAAAGAATGGGCTCAAGTGTTAGTGCAAGAGTTCAGTTTCCACCCAAGGCAGGCAGGTTTGCAGCCCTTTGCGATGCACTGTCTCTTGTCTGTAAACCAGGTTACGCGATTTATTTCTTTGCCAAACATGAAATTCAACAGTGTAAGTGGTCAAGAATAAACATGCTTTTTTTGTTTTTATTTCCACGACAAAACTGTGATTAACCTCTGACTGAAGCTCATTTACACGTTTACAATGCACTGTTTTGTTGATCCAAATGAATAAGATACTTGGAAAACAAGGGCAGCCAGTCGGGACGAAGGAATTTTCACGGGCGAAAGTTTAACAATAATTTTCGCCCACAAAAATCCCGTTCGTCGTGCCAACTGGCCGCCCCTGCTCTCCAATGGCACATGAATTGAGTTCCACTAATTATGACACTCACATTTCTGAGCAAGTCTGGCCATTTTCCTATCTAGTATGTTTTGCCGCCACTTTACAATGATGATCACCAGTATCAGAACCACAAGAAGTGTGGCAACAACAGGAACAACTATCAGCCAGACTTCCATTCCTCCACCGTTTCCTGTGAATGAAACTGAACACCATAAAGGGCTATTTGATGTACGGCATAATTTTGTCGCATGCAATGTTAATGAGCCCTTGCAAGAAACCCTCGACATGACTCTAAGCTGCCCGTGAAACTAGCCCATGGATGACGTATGCTTATCGCAATTAACTACAAGCAGATCGCTCGCGATAAAGTTGTATCGTGTAAATCCAAGAAAGTTCGGAAACAAATTCGAAATTCGGCCATCCACCGGTAAATTTCACTTCAGCGAATAAATAAGTATTGGGGGAACCAATCGCGCTATCCATTGCATAAAGATTTATCCTTTCGAACAACGGGGCCCTGCAATATGCACATTAATTTCAGGCGTGGACACACGATGAAATTTATCAGTCACACCTATTACCTTCGGGAATGGCCAAATGACCGCTTTATGCAGGTTGGCCGTTGAATAAAGGGTTAAGAAACCTAAACTGATCATGAAGAAAATAACGAAAAAAAAGACGGCGAACAACGAGAACCATCAAGACGCACTGATTAAACCTTTAAGGGTAATACACCTTTCCTCCATGCCAAAAGAAAAGAAAGCATTGGCCATCATAGCAATAGGCTATGAAAAAATGTGTTAAGCACACCAGTACCTCTCAAATAAAGGCAAAAACAATTAAAATTAACTCTATGCGACATGGGAAAAGGAGATTGCGACCAGTTTTATAATCAAGGGAAACGATTTTAGGAGCTTCGGTAGGACAGTCCTTCGGCAAATGGAGAAGTACCAAGTGGAGAAGTACCAATCCACGCAGGTCGAAAATGACTATCAACCTTTGAGTTTTACTCTCACCACGTCAGTTAAGATAGAAAAATTGATTAGCTAAAGTAGTATACAATCATAATACGTGAAAGAAGCCAGTCACCTTGGAGCCTTCATTTACTGCGACTCAGTCTATTTCTAGATTTCTTCTGCCGGAAAACAAACGCTTGGTGCATTCATCACTTAAGAAATCATTTTTTAGCTAGAACCTGAAGGCGAACTCGAAGATAAAGTTGAATGACTACCCGATGAATGGGTTCAAGTGCCTAAGCTTGTCATTTCGCCTTCACCTGAACTGGTTATTGGTTGGAAATCCCAGTACTCTTCTCTGATTGGTCTTTTAGCTTTTTTTGGCGCGAAAATGAATCAATAAATAGCCTAAAAGTCTGATACACACTTGCGCTGAGGCCTTTAAACCCAGCGCTGGTGTGCTTACCATAACCACCCAAGTGGAAATCTGAATTTGACGTGGTAGGAGAACGACCCGCTACAATGTATATCTAAATCAGCTGAACAGACAAAAAAGAGAAGAAATATTGCATCCCCTCAAATTACAGTCATGGTTTTTGAAGCTCCCCAAACGGAATGGCGGAAATCATTTGATTTTCCAACCACAATCTCCGGATTTTCCCATGTATGATCTAAGTACCCCTGATAAGAGAGAAATGACCTAAGCTAAGCCGCTGTACATATCTATTTCATACCTTTCTGCAGTTCTTTGATCTGAAGTGAAATGCTATCACTAACACGTTCCGAAAACGAATAAACAACACAGGTGTAGTTTCCTTCATCCGAATAATCAACGTTGAAGATTATAAGCTTCATGTGGACTTTTGGTGTTGCTCCATTGTTTGAGTTGGAATATATCCTGGAATCATCGTAGTGGTGAGTTGAAGTGTTCAGCCTTGTTCCATTTAACTCCCAGTAAACCCAAGTAAAGGGGTCATTCTTGACTGGTTCACCAAGACAGGACAGAGATGCATCTTTGCCAACTTCCTCAGTATATTGTGGCTCCTCTGCAGTCAGTCTGATTTTAAAGAGCTCTGGTTCTAAACATTGAATAAAACTCCCGAATGTAAAAGGTAAAAAGGAAACTAAGGTCTACTCTCGACCAGAAGCGGGAATCAGTGCAGGGGAAAGACACAGATACTTAAGGTCTTTCATCTCTAAACTGCAGCACTCAAAACTGCACCAAAAAATGCACGCGGACAAACGTAGCGTAAACCGCCGCTTAGAAGCCCTAGGTTTATACATTTTCGTAAGGGCAGTTAGGAGGGCTTATATCCGAGGGGGATTACCCCCCGGGGGGGATTATAACCGGAATAGAAATAGCACTTCAAAAAAACTACAGCAGTGTTCACCAAAATAACATTTTTACTTACTTGTTTTTAATTAAGCTTCAAAACGTTATAATAAACTGATTTAAAACCAGGAACGAAAAACAAAAAAGCTGAGGAAAACATGTGCCTCAAATTAATTATAACGGTTTCATGGAGTGTATCACAAAAAAATTAAAGAAGAATAAAAACAGAAGCATGGAAAGAGCCTAATTTGGAAAAGTATTGGCAAGGAACTTGGGGGAGGCGTGCAAAGGGATAGAGTATACTTAGGAGAGATTACCTACCTTCAACTAAGACCGTTATATTCTTTGTAACAACTTTGAGTGCATTTGTTGCTTTACATGCGTAGATTCCGCTTTCCTCTTTCTGGATAGCAAGTATTTTTAACTGTGAGGCAATTACCCTGTCATCCTGTCTTGGTATTGTTTTTACCAAGTATTGATTGTTATGGTTTATGTCCGCGATACTTTTGTTGTCCTTCAACCATGTGATCTTTGGTCTTGGCCATCCCCGAGCTTCACACTCAATTGTTACAAATGTGCCCGCAGTATATGGGAAATCTACGTGTCCACCAGTTTGCTTCACCTTTGGTACGGCTGTTAAAATGATTTACAAACAATAAATTGTGATAAGCAGTTTATTATTAACCCAGCTACTTATTAAAACTATTTTATTTAGTAATCTTAATAAACAGGTTACGAAAGAAAATGGCATATACGTACGCCATATGGCTAAGCACTAAATATATTATGAAAAATGACCAACAATGTAACTGAGGAGGTTTCTGCTGGAATTCTTCTTTGATTAATGCATTTGGATTATCTTTCAAGCTGTAGTTCATCATTATTTCCTTTTTCGTTTTTCTTTATTGTTGCCACGCTTTGAAGAGATTTCTGAGCAAACATATATATGCACTCTCTAAATGCCATTTAATCCTAATGATGGAGCGCATCTGCATCGATCTGGAACTTATAATAATGTACTTGTCACTGGATGAAGGCTAGAATTTGCATTTGCTCTTAATTCCGCTAGGTCTCATTTGTGTATTTTGCTTCTTTTGCAAGTTAGTGTAAAGGTGTTAAAACACAAAGGATTAAACAAAGAACAAAAAAATCTGCTACTTCGGGTTTTCTAAAGACCTTGCAATTGGTGGCTTCTAGACTAAAAAAACACTACATCTGTGGTAAACACACTTTTCCTCATTGAAAATTAAACATTAACATCGATTTATTTGCGGAGGGTGCTTTTGGCTTTGTTTAGCTGTCCTTCATTTTTATCTTGGATACTGTTGAACTTAATGCACATATGTTAGGTACTCTGCTTCAGTAAAAGTTAAAATACAACCAAAGCTGATATTTGCGTTACTGGACAAAGTAGAAGATTTGTTTGTTGCTGGGTTGAATTGCAAGTGTAGATGCAGGTCGACAATGACTGAAAGTGCCGTAGCCATCAGTCAGAGCTCAAGTATCGATTCAAGTAACACAGTCGGACAATTTACACCTGCACTTACATTATTAACTACCCGACTCATTTTACCTAAATGTGAGTTGGCTCGATCTTTTTAAACTCAATTACCTTCTCCATCCTTACCAGCTTCAAAAATGCCGGAGGCATTGCTTCCTCCTATGCTCTTCAATCATCATTATAATTACCGTAACTTAAAAATAACAAATTGCCTTCCCTCTGTACCTCCATGCTTTTCATCAGACATACAGCTGCCAGACAGCCCCAGCCACCAATAGGCCAGTCCCTACATGGCCTAATGTGGTTGCAAAATGAACTGGATGCCAAATGCAAGCACTTTCCAGTGGCAGATCCTGACCTTCAGATGGGGGGGGGGATGTGGTCATCTGGACCCTGAGATAAGAGGGTGGGGCCAGTCTCAAAAAAAATTTTTCAGGCCCTTCAGGCCTTAGTTCGGTCTAAAAATTAAGGAAGAACCCAGCCCTGGATCCGCCACTGCTGTCACAATAATTTGTGTCCACTCTGGTTAGAGGCTGTTCTTGATCAGGGAAAACCTTAATGGGCAAGTCTGTCTTAACCTTACATGGTTAACTACAACTCTTGTAGGGAGTTTAAATGCTTGGAACTTTTAATAAAAATTATCTTATACCACAACAGTATCCCCAGCCCCACCCCTCACTGCATTAAATGAAACATCAACCAAACAATTCAACTTAATATACATACAAGCAAGGTACACTTTCACTGAACTTGTCCCACCATTGATGCACATATACTCTCCTTCATCCTGTGGACTGAAATTTTTCAGTTCAAAACTTGACCAGCTAGAACTATCCTTTTGAATTATATTGGGAATTACGCGGTTGTTTCTGAGCCATAGAAACCCTGCACCACTATGAGAGGGTGGCCCAGTTAATGTACAGTTAAACAAGACTGTCTGGTTACTGAATCTGATGATCAGATTTTCTGTTGGACTGATTATTCTGACAGCTGGTTCAACCTGAATCACTCCTGAAAATGAGTAGAATTAGTAATTATTTGACTGTGTTTGCATGATCAGCAAGTCAGCTAGTGGATTCAAGGTCAAGTTCAGAGTTTGTAATCATTAAATTTATGTACAGTAATTAACCTCCAGAAAAAGTAC